>NW_015507604.1:49190-70765 GCF_001515645.1 Sinocyclocheilus grahami
ACTCGTCTTGTACATCGAATATGCTCATTCTGTTCTTTTTTAGGATCAGGACAGGCACAAAGATAATCTGTCTAATTTCTCTGCTTTCTTCCCTATCTCAGCCTTCACTTTTATCAACGTTTACTCACACACATACACTCCACTCATGCACACACAACACTTTCTCTTTGTTAGTCACACACACACACAAATCAAATCAACAGGTTCTCACGCTTTCTCATGTGCACACACACGCATTCAGGCACACATATGCATACTTTCTCTCACTCACATACACACACACTCACACACGCACAGGTTCCTCACTTGCACACACACTCAAGGCCTTCTCTCCCACACTTTTTGCTACATTCACACAGAGCGAAGAGAGAAAAAAAAACACCAAGCAGCTTTTGGTCCCCTTCTCTTTCTTTAGGAATGAAAAATCAATCACTTCTTTATCTGTTTCTTTATTAATAATGGCTTCCAGAAGAAATGAAGAAATCCCAGTCCTGGAAGCCATCAAAGCAGCAGATCTGCCCTGTCAAAAAAATACAAAGGGAGAGCCCGTCCATTTCAAGTTCAACAACACAGCTGTGTATGCAGACAAGAACGTAAAAGAGCCTAAAGCCTCTGACAGTGATTCAGATGAAGATGGTGAAGACAATGGTAATAAACTGTACAACATTGTCAGTTGTACAGTTCAACTTTCAAACAGATGAAGGCCTTTTTCAAGGCACTGGGCAAATCTGAAAATAAAGATCTGACACTGACCAAAAAAGTCCTGGAAGAACGAGAGCGCCTCGAAAAAGCCATGGCAGATCTGACCCCTCGAATCACTGATGGCCTCACTAAACTGAGAGAAATTAACACAATTAAGGAACGTTTGAAAAATGAGAGAGATAACGTAAAACAAAGTGAGAATTTTGAGCAAGACATTGAGGTGTTGATACCGAGAAGAAACCCCATAGACAGTTTTGCCCTGAATTGCAACTTATGCTTATACACATGCCACTCCACCTGCTTCCTCCCTGCAGAAGATTCTGTGGAGACTTGCGCTGTGATGGATGAATCTGGGCGCTGTGTTATGTGCCCTCAATTATGCTCTCACACTTTCCATTTAAAGGAAAAGGCAAAGTGGACATATGTTAAAAAAATAGAGAGAAAAAACATTACCGAGCTGAAAGATAACTTCATGAAGGCACACGGAAGAATGTTGAACACGCAGGATATGCTTGATGACCTTGAAATGCAATTAACGTCATTTAAGGCCGAACTGAGGAAGCTAATCAAAATGTCCTCTGATTGCTTGAGACAACTGAATAAAATTGCACTGAAGGCCAGCTCTCTCTCCACTGTAGAATACCTTGAAATCTTGATCAAAACGGAGAAGGCGGAGAAACGTCCTGGATTTGAAGACCGCATTGTTGAACTCGAGAGGATTAAAAAAGAAATTCTTCTTCAGGAAGAGATCGCAAAAGGAGATTATCCGTGCATAGCGGAAAATTCATCGACATATTAGACATTGTCTGTGTATTTGTTGTCGAATACGCCTATGAAACTGAAACCTGGAGACCGTGGAAATTGGAAGTTCTTAACTTCAGTTTTTAATCATGACTGAGAGATGAAAATGAAGACTGCTGAGTTATAAAAACACCAGTAAGATTTGAATTTTACTTCTTCTTTTTTTTACTTATATAATCACATACAGGTCTGTGTCTGGACCCAGTCAAGAGGCTAACCTTGTTTACGAACTCCCTGCTTGTCCTGTCACGGTTATGGAGGCCGTTTGTGAACTTTTGTCTTGTCCCGACCCAGCCAGGGAGGCTGCCCCTGAACGCTCAGTCTTGTCTATCAACCCCAATGTTCAGTCTGTGTTGTCTGTCTCTGCTCTCTCGTTGTTACAGTCTCCGCCATGGTCTCCTGATTGGTGTGATTCACCAGGGGGGTTTCCTGTTTCCTCTGCTCCGCCGTGGTGGTCCTCTGCCCCTTCGTGGTGGTCTACTGTCTGGTTCTGGTGGTCCTCTGCTCCGCCGTGGTGGTCCTCTGCTCCGCCATGGTGGTCATCTGCTCCGCCGTGGTGGTCCTCTGCCCCGCCGTGGTGGTCTACATTCTGGTTCTCACCTCACTCACTATATAACACCCACTCAAACTGCCATTCTCGGCTGAGTATTGTTTAGCCCGTACCCCATTCCGAGTCTCTGTGTTTTCCTTGTTTTGCCTTGCCTTGCCTGTTTTTGCAGTTTCTGATCTTTGCCTGTTTTCCTGGATTTTTCCCTCTCGTCTCGCCCCTGTGATTCTGTCTGCCGATCGGTGACCTACGCTAGCCCTGGGACTATTCTTGTGTTTTGCCCGCCATATACCTGTTTGCCATTGTTTGACCCTGCCTGTTTACCACGTCTCTTTAATAAAGCCTGCACATGGATCCACACGTCTCACGTCTCGTCAGCCCCGTCACAATATCTAATGTCAAGAAAAGCCAAGAGAAAAGATGATTTTATTTAACATTTGATGGTGTCAATCTGATTCACTGATCTCGTCCAATGTCTAAGCTTTGATTATATGGTTGATGTTTTATACATTTTATATTATTGATTATATATGTCCTGTGACTCTACAGCATGAGATCCAGCAGTGTTGTTACAATCAGTTATGAGGAATTCAGCTACATAATTTATTTATGCCACAATGCATGCTGGGAGGTTTTTTTACTATGCCAGCACCCAGCGTGAAACTTTTTGTTGATGTCTGTGTGTGTCTGAATGGTGCAGTGGTTGTGTGTTTTTTTAGTTTTTTTTTTATGATGATGTGTTTAAAAAACAACTTAATAATAACTGATTATTGCTGTAAATCTTTCTGTAGAATCACAGTGGTGATTGAAATCAGACACTGGATGAGATCAGTGAATCAGGGCACTTTATGACTATTACCATCAATCAGTTGCAAGATCATGAAGTCAAAAATTACTTTTTACAGTGTATGTTGAATTCAGGGAGTTACTCAATTCAGAAACTAACTGGTTAACTTCTTGGATATGAGACTGGGCATTACATGCAAAAACAGTACTGTATGTGCTCGCAAGTGTGTAATATATACAGCCAGTGGGTGGTGTCCTGATTTATTGAGTGTGAGACAGTTTAGACACTTTCAGTTACTCTCATTAAGTTCATACTGTCAGACCAGGAGACATACAGAGAGACTCTGAGAGACAAAACAAACATCATGGCATCAGGATATAAAGGTTAGTCTAAATTAAATAACCTAATATGACACTCACATACTACAATAAAGTACTGAGAATTAAATTATATGCTGTGCTTTTTGTTTCTGGTAGTTAACACAAACTTTGTTGTCCTGTGACTCTACAGCATGAGATCCAGCAGTGTTGTTACAATCAGTTATGAGGAATTCAGCTACATAATTTATTTATGCCACAATGCATGCTGGGAGTTTTTTTTACTATGCCAGCACCCAGCGTGAAACTTTTTGTTGATGTCTGTGTGTGTCTGAATGGTGCAGTGGTTGTGTTTTTTTAGTTTTTTTTTTATGATGATGTGTTTAAAAAACAACTTAATAATAACTGATTATTGCTGTAAATCTTTCTGTAGAATCACAGTGGTGATTGAAATCAGACACTGGATGAGATCAGTGAATCAGGCCACTTTATGACTATTACCATCAATCAGTTGCAAGATCATGAAGTCAAAAATTACTTTTTACAGTGTATGTTGAATTCAGGGAGTTACTCAATTCAGAAACTAACTGGTTAACTTCTTGGATATGAGACTGGGCATTACATGCAAAAACAGTACTGTATGTGCTCGCAAGTGTGTAATATATACAGCCAGTGGGTGGTGTCCTGATTTATTGAGTGTGAAACAGTTTAGACACTTTCAGTTACTCTCATTAAGTTCATACTGTCAGACCAGGAGACATACAGAGAGACTCTGAGAGACAAAACAAACATCATGGCATCAGGATATAAAGGTTAGTCTAAATTAAATAACCTAATATGACACTCACATACTACAATAAAGTACTGAGAATTAAATTATATGCTGTGCTTTTTGTTTCTGGTAGTTAACACAAACTTTGAAGGTAAATGTGGTCTGACATTATTTATATTTCATGATAAAGTTTGTATAGTAAAGATTGCATAATATATGATCACTATTACATTAAATAATCAAAACATTAGTCTATATATCAGTTTATTTTGTGAGGTTCAGCTGATTATGTAATATTATGGTGGTGGGAATGAAAGTCATACCACTTTCTGTGGAAAATTAATTGACATAAGAGGATAAAAAAATGCATATAAGTGGTTCCCGATGTTGTCCTGAAGCAACCCTAGGAGTGCAAATTTTAGATTTCTTATTGGACACACCCAACTCTAGTAAATCAGCTGATGGGTTACTTCAACTGATTTAAATAACGATGTTAAATAATAATGAAGAAGAAATACTATGTACTGCACTGCCATATGCACATAATTGTGTGCAATTTAAGAATGTGACCATGGCTATTATATCTGGTCCCCCAGATATTTATTTAGTTAAATATAATTATGACAAATCTGATTAAGTTCATGCAGTTAGGATACGGTACATTTAGTAAATTATTTACAGTCATTCATATGACTAAAGTGTGTTTTTAGGCTGACAAAATGTAAATGCCTCTGTCATGCATGTAGCTAGCATTAAGAATAAGTGCCGGTGAGGAAATTTTCCCACTGATTAATTAAATAATGACAACACCAGTTTTATCTAAATACACTTGCACATTTAACAAGAAATTATATTTGTTGATTGTCAGCATTTGTAGCTCTTATTTTGATCATTAATGTTTGATATTTACATCTTCCCCCTATCTTTTAACCAAAATATTATTAAAGGGGTAATATGATTCGATTCGAACACTCTTTGGAGTGTTACAAGCTCTTGGTGCATAAAGAAGATCTGTAAAGTTGCAAAGACTAAAGTCTCAAATCCAAAGAGATATTCTTTATAAAAGTTAAGAGTCAGCCACACCTACCTAAAACGGCTCGTTCTAACACGCCCCCACATGTCTACGTCACTATGTGGGAAGATTTGCATAAAGCCGCCCAAATGTTCACGCAAAGAAAGAAGGCGTAACTTTTATTCTCGCTGTAGTATTGTTGCCGCCACCATGTCGTGAAGGCGCTGTGTTTCGTTGTGAAAGCGAAACTACTTTGTTTGGTCTTCCAAAAGAGGACGATATCTGCTTCGTCCTTGCCTGGAGCTGATTTGTGCTGGTCGCTGAGGAAATACATCACCTTCGTGCTGTGGATCGCCGGATCGGCATTCACTGTGAACGAAGCGGAGTCCAGCCCGGGGTCGTCACATGTGGTTGCCGTAAGCCTCCTTCGTCGAATCCGCCGGCCGCGCCGTTATCAAGCCCGCCGCCTCTGCTCACTCAGCCCGTCGGCCATTCCTCACTCTAGCCCCCGGACTTTTTATATTTGATATTTTTTATATTTAAAGTGAGTTTTTTGGGCAGTGTAGAGTAGGGCTTGTTGTTTGTCATTTCTCCGATCACAAATGCAGACATGGTTTTATGTTTACGTGGTGCGATGCAACGCAACACGTAAAAAGACAATATAAGTCATTATAATCCATAATTATGTCCCCACTGGATGCAACGAATGCCTCGTTTGTAATGGGTTTTCATGTTTTCGAATCATCGTTCCGGCCGGACAGGGTATCATCACAATGTGTTAAGGGGCGTAACATTTCCGTCACACGCTTGAGGTATTCGGCCAATCACAACGCACTGGATAGCTGGCCAATCACAGCACACCTCGCTTTTCAGACCGATGAGCTTTGTAAAAATCGACGCGTTTCAGAAAGGCGGGGCATAGAGGAGAAACAATAATGTACAGTATGTGGAAAATAATGTGTTTTTTAAGCTTAAACCACATAAACACATTTCATTACACCAAATACACAAAATAATGTTCTTATCATCACAATGTGTTAAGGGGCGTAACATTTCCGTCACACGCTTGAGGTATTCGGCCAATCACAACGCACTGGATAGCTGGCCAATCAGAGCACACCTCGCTTTTTCAGACCGATGAGATATCGTTGTAAAAATCGACACGCTTCAGAAAGGCAATGTGGAAAATAATGTTTTTTGAACCTTGAACCGCATAAACGCATTTCATTACACCAAATACACAAAATAATGTTCTGTTTAGCAACATCATATGACCTCTTTAATATGTGCCCCACCTTATAGAAAACCAATTGTAATGAACTTTGAATTGCCATGGATTTTTTTTCTCATTCTTTTTTCACTTGCATTGGTATGGTGATTATGAGTATATTATGAATGTGTAATACAGATTATAGTACTTTTGTGAAATGAAATATAAGTTGTTTTTTAATACCATAAACGTAAATCCCATAAAAATAAGTAACTACTGTATTTTTTTTTTTTTACAGTAAAGCACTAGGAACCACAGATAATGTTTTTTTTTTTTGCCATAAATGCATAAAACATAACGGGTTGCTATTGTATTTTTACGGTAAAATACTGGCAGCAACAGTTGCCCTTTTTTTACCATAAATTTCACAGGTTTTTTCTTACAGTGCAGGATCTGAGGATTGTTTTATTGGGAGTCTCTGGAGCTGGAAAGAGTCCAACAGCAAATGCAATACTGGGGCAAGATGCATTTAAAGAGAGCAGAACCAGACAGAGTGAGATACAGAGAGGAAGAGTAAGGAGCAGAAACATCTCCATCATCGACACTCCAGGATTCTTCAACACGCAGCTGACTGATGAAGAGCTGCAGAAACAGATGATGAAAAGTCTTTCTCTCGCTGATCCTGGTCCTCACGTGTTCCTGCTTGTCATCAACCTGGAGACCTTCAGAGAGGACGAGAGAAACATTGTAGAAAAGATTCAGGAGATCTTTGGAGCTCAAGCCTTGAATTTGACCATGCTGCTGTTTACTAGAAGAGAACTAATGTCAAACAGAGAATGGATGGATATTAAGTTTAGTAGAAAGTTTCAGGACCTAATCAGTCACGGCAGAGGACAATATCATGTGATCAACAGAAAAAGTGAGATTAATGAAACTCACATCACCAAGCTTCTAGAGAAAATTGATGAAATCATCAAGCAAAATGATGAAAAATATTATAACAATGAGATTCACTTAAAGTCTACAATAAAGATTAGAAATGAAAATAAAAAACAACAGGAAGAAAATGAAAAGGACAGAAAAAAAGAGCAAGGGGAACAGATAAAACCAGAGCAAATAAAAATAGCCTGGGAAACAATTAAAATGCACAGTGCCAAGGATAAGAACACAAGAAATGTTGTGACCGAAAAGAAAAGTTTCCTTTCTAATGTGACAAAAAGTGAAATAAATGAATTACATGAAGACAGATTTAGAGTTCAACAGGAAAACAAGAATGATGAAGAGGAGTTGGTCAAACAATCAGTAAAATCACTGAAAAGCGCATTCGAAAATATGGGAGAAAAAAATACAGTCCAGGAACCGAACAAATGCTGGAAAACAAGCGGAAGAGAAAAATGGGACCAAAAGAAACCGACAGAGACAGAACAACATCGAACCCAAGCCGGTGAGAACAGTTTTAATACACTTTTCTTTAATTTAATGACACATCTCTTGAAAATTGAATGAAACTTAATTTATTTTTCTGTAGAGTCCATACAGAACAGACGCACACAATCTGGCGACTGCAGAGATCTCAGGATCTTAATGGTGGGTAAAACTGGAGCTGGAAAGAGTGCGACAGGAAACACCATCCAGAGACAAAAAACATTTAAAGAAGAATTATCTACTGAATCTGTGACTAAGATTTGCCAACAGCATCAGCAGACAGTAGATGGTAGAAACATCTCAGTGATCGACACTCCAGGACTGTTTGATACATCAATCAGTGAAGAACAACTGAAGACGGAGATCGAGAAGTGTGTGGAGATGTCTGTTCCTGGTCCTCATGCGTTTCTTCTGGTCCTCAGACTGGACGTGAGATTCACAGATGAGGAGAAAAACACAGTGAAATGGATTCAGGAAAACTTTGGAGAAGAAGCTGCATGTTACACCATCATTCTGTTCACTAGAGGAGATCAGTTAGATAAACCTATAAAGCAGTTTCTGGCAGAAAATAAGCAGATTAATGAGCTAGTTAGTCAGTCTAAAGGCAGGTATCATGTGTTCGATAATACAGATGGAAAAAATCAATCACAGGTCACTGAACTGCTGGAGAAGATCGACAGAATGGTGATGGAGAATGGAGAGCATTACACAAATGAGATGTACAGAGAAATGCAGAGAAAAATCTGTGAAGAAGGAAAGAGTTGGAGCGAGGAAGAAGAGAGAAAGCAGGTGGAAGAGGAAGAAAATATAAGGGAGGATGAAAGAAACAGGCTATTGAACATGGCTAAAGATGTGGCCTTAGTGGGCGCAGGTGTGGTAGTGGGTGCAGGAGCAGCAGTTGCTGGAGGTGCAGTACTGGCCTCAACTGGTGGAGCGACACTATGTGCAGCTGTAATCTCAGGAGCTGCAGTGGCTGGAAATGCGGTACTGGCCTCTACTGCTGGTGGAATGACACTAACTGATGCTTTAATGACAGGAGCAGCAGTTGCTGGAAATGCAGCACTGAAATCTGTTACTGGTGGGGCATCACTAACTGAAGCTTTAATTGAAGGAGCAGCAGCAGCTATGTCAATAATTCAAGTTACAGTTACAGATCCAAGAAGCTGAAGGAAATGCAGCAAACGATACATAAGTAGTTACAATTACTGAAGGAGTGCTACTTGGAGTCAGAGTCTCAGAGCATAATTTGAGCAGTAGTTTTATTATACTACACATATGTGAAGTGAGGATCGCATATCATTAGCAAGAATTCAAACATATAGTTGGATGGATAGATCACTGGAGAGTCCGTTCAAATCGTCATCAGCTGCGGGATCTGCCCTTAATGGTGTTGAGGTTTGGCTATTTAATAAATTAATAGCAAGTAATAATGTTCTTTGATGAGTGACAGCTTTGAATGATTTTTAAGGGAGTTTGTAAATGTGATACTGATTTAATACAACAGTTCAATAGATAAGAAGTTAATATTAAGTGACTTACATTTTCTGACTATAACACTATCATCTGATTTTGCTCTATTCTGTCGTCGAAAATAGTTTGAAACAAAGTCGCAGCTCAGCCGCTGCGCATCTCCATTCAAACACAGCGGTGTCTCGTTTATGAATGAACGGGGTTTTTAAACGAATCTAGTGAGTCAGTGATTCATGATTACCCATTCATAAAGACTGTCACTTGCTTCATTCCTGAATGAATCAGCCGTTCGAATGAATCAATTGAATGAATGATTCACTGATAAAATCAGTGACTTGTCGCCACCTGCTGCCAGTTTGTTTCATTTTTAAAGTATCTTTTCAGTTCTTTAAATCACTTAATATTTCTATATTCAACAATTTTTACAACATTAATCTTAACATGACTTTATGGATTTAATTGCACTCATGCCACCTCTGATCCTCATTAAATGTCTGAAAATACACCTACAAGCCACTTGTGTGTTCTTCTGTGCCACCTCTGTACAAATTAATTTGAATACTGATTTAATTTGATTAGTAACTTATTCTTCTTATTCTACTTGATCTTATTCTGTGGTTTTAATAAGAATTTTTAAAAAGCTTATAAAATAGAATTTTAAAAAAATTTGACATAAAATGACATACTTTTAATAAAGTTAGAAAAATGCCATTACAAAGGTAAAAACAAAATTCCACTGTAAATCACTTTAAGGAGTCAAATATCACCTCGTAATGGGAAGGCAAATTTTTGATCAAATTTTGGATTATTGATTAGAAGGTGCTCCTAAATTTTTTAAGCGTTGAGCCCTGGTTTATGGTAATTTTTGGAGAAAAAAGGCACTCTTCCATGTGAAATTGATTAACTATATGAAGTGGTATAAATATACACATTTTCTGCCCCATGTCTTGAATTTGTGATCATTCTGAATGTATTTTAATAGACTCAATCATGCAGTGAAAGAGCGCACCGTAAATGCGCACGCGCACAAGACTTCACGTAATGCGTGCACTCTGTAGGTGTTTTGAATGTTTGTTTTTTGCGTCGTGAGAATATTGAGCAAAATAGCTCACTTGTCGTGGTGTTACTTAACTATATCATGTTATGAATAAACTAAACATTGTGAATTTTTACCTCAGTGTGTTTCTTCTGAGTTTATGTGTGCTGTTATGCTCATTTGTTCTGAAGACTCTCACAAAGAGACAACCAGAGTGAGCCTCAGAGAGAGAGAGAGAGAAATTGCAAGCTCGTAGACAGGAGTGTGTTCGACCAAAGTCCCTTTCTCGGTTTGACTTGAAGCAGCGGTGCGCAGACTGATCGCTGTATGACATCAAAGCACCGCGAGAGCAACAGAGAGCAGATGGCAACACATGCTTTCGAATCGCTCTCGCGGTACTTTAATGTCCGATCAGTCTGCGTGCTGCTGCTTTAAATCCAATACACCTCATCTCACAGCAGGGCCGTTTTGACGGCACACTTATGCTCACATGTAAGCATGTCGTCAGCGTGGAAGTTCTTCATTGTGAGTTAAACAGACACAAAGTTCGCAATTTGTAATACAATATTGACAATATTGTTTTTGCTCAAGTTCGCTGACGAAGTTTCAATCAAAGCCACAGCAGAACTGTTTTGTGTCTCCGAGCAACACAGCGGTGTTTCGATATGAATAAATCCACGTTTTTGAAAGAATCAAGTGAGTCAATGATTCAGTAACATATTCATAAAGACAGACACCTTGATTCTGAATGAATCAGCCGTTTGAATGAATTACTAATGCCTTGCTCATTAAAACAGTCATTTACCGTCATCTACTGGTGGTTTGGTTTCATATTTAAAAGTATTGCATTTTTCCCAACATTTTAACTTGTATGTTCAAAAATATTTAAAACGTTAATCTTTTATTAATGCATTTGAAATGTTGTGGTGTAAATGCATTCATGGCACCCCAGCTTCATTAAACAGTCCGAGTAAATACATCTAATGCCACTTCAGATGCAGCTTCTGTTTCCAGTGAAAAGATGGAGTTTGTTGATATTATGCGCACTCTAATGTGAACATTTACATTTGCAAAAATAAATTACTCCACTGCTCACAAAGAGAAGTATGAACACCGATGACGAGAGAGTTGCACTGTCCAAAAAGTTTGTGGTATAAAAGTGCTTTTTTTTAACTTGAAACATATGTTGTTTTTTTCCTTTATTTTCTTGTCAGAGTGCACCAGAATGCTTCATTTACATGTTAAATTCCCAAACATTTTATTCTGGGGGGATGCCCCCAGACCCCCCTACAAAGGTCATATTTCGAATTATGTCACCTTTTTGACCTCTTGTGAGTTTGCAGGTATGAAAATACGGTTTAAAAAAAAAGAAAAAAAAACAAACAAAAATGAACTCGATTTGGTTTGGATAAGTGATACACGTGCTCAGACAATAAAAATATATTCAGATTTACCTCTATATATTAACAATTTACGTTTATATATTCAGACATAACTATATATTCACAATTCACGTTTATATATTCAGACATAACTATATATTCACAATTCACGTTTATATATTCAGACATAACTATATATTCACAATTTACGTTTATATATTCAGACATAACTATATATTCACAATTTACGTTTATATATTCAGACATAACTATATATTCACAATTTACTTTTATATATTCATATTTACATTTATATATTCATATTTACATATATATATTCAGATTTGTAACTACAGTATATATTCATATTTACATTTATTTATTCATATTTACCTCTATATATTCACAATTTACATTTATATATTCAGATTTACTTCTATATATTTACACTTATAACTATATATTCAGATTTGCATCTGTATATTCACAATTTAAATTTATATATTCAGATTTACTTCTATATATTTAGACTTATATAGATGCAAATCTGAATATATAGTTATATTCACAATTTACATTTATATATTCAGATTTACTTTATATATTCAGATTTGCATCTATATAAGTCTAAATATATAGGTTATATTCACAATTTACATTTATATATTCAGATTTACTTCTATATATTTACACTTATACAGTTTGTTGATTTGCATATATTCAGATTTGCATCTGTATTCACAATTTAAATTTATATATTCAGATTTACCTCTATATATTCAGGCTTTTAACTATATATTCAGATTTACTTCTATATATTTACACTTATACAGTTTGTTGATTTGCATATATTCAGATTTGCATCTGTATTCACAATTTAAATTTATATATTCAGATTTACCTCTATATATTCAGGCTTTTAACTATATATTCAGATTTACTTCTATATATTCATAATATACATTTATATATTCAGATTTTTAACTATATAGTCAGACTTATAACTATATATTCACAATTTATATTTATATATTCAGATTTACCTCTATATATTCAGGCATAACTATACATTCAGATTTACTTCTATATATTCATAATATACATTTATATATTCAGAATAGTATATAATTATTTCCTGTTTGGCACCTCATAATAATAATACATACATTTATGTATGTAAATAAATACGCTGCCGTCAGAACTGAGGTGTTTAGCCTCAAAATGTTCACAACGCCTCAGTTCTGATGGCAGCACGATCATCCCTTCCTCTTTAGTACTAGTTTTAATGTGAAATAAACATGAATTAACATCTCATGCCTCGTAATTGCTCAATCAGTGTTTCACTCACGGAAAGATGCGATTAAAACAGCTTGTAAACAAAATGTCACATAGCATTTCATTTACCTCAGACAAATCATCAGTGTCCACAGCTCGTCAGTTCGCCAGAGAAATGAAGACTAGAGAAGAGCATTTCGTGAAATATTAGACTATATACGCATTATATTTTACCTTGCCTGTTAGTGATATCGTAATTATTTAATGTAGACTATATTTAAATAAATATTTTATGAAACAAGTTATGACAGCCACTGTGTAAATGATTAGCTATATTTCAACAACAAATATAAATTGTATAATTTAGAAGTTAATTTAAAACGGCAAAAAAAAATTTTATACAAGTGTTGATTATTATAGTTAAAAATAAATAGTAATTACATTTAAATTTGGGCTCTGTTGTTAATTGTGACCTTTTCGTATTCTTAATGTAAAAGTGCTCCCTATAGTTTGGAGCAGAGGTAGATTTTTATCAAATGTTTTTTACATTTATTTTATGAGGTAGATTTAAAGAACATTTCAATTCTAATTGAATTTATTTAAAGAAAGAGCCATTTGTTCTGTAAAACAGTGTTTAATTAAAAAATATATGTTAAGTATTTTTTCCTTATGCTGTATCGAAACCATACCGAACCATGACGTCAAAACCGAGGTACGTACTGAACCATCATGTTTGTGTCCCGTTACACCGGTGCCATTTCATATTCTCTGTTTTACCAGCGTTAACTCTGCCCCTGGTGTGACGTTGCATCGCCTAGTCGCCGTGCCCCCTTTGACTTTTACATGGTTTCGACTAGGTCCTGTAGACTGAACTGTGTTTACCAAGAGCGCCAATATCGTTGCCGCTCTCATTACGGTTCCGTATATGAAACTTGACATACTTAGTCGAGCCAGGATCCATATTGCTGTATCGCGGCGAGATTTTATACATTCCCCATAAGCATAGTAATGCAATGTCAAAGTGAACGAATCGAAAGGGAATGCTCTCGGTTACTCACGTACCCTCGGTTCCCTGAGATGAGGGAACGAGACATTGCACTTACTGCCGTGTCAACTAGCTCAGGGTCTTAGAATGCCAAGTTGCTTCAGTCAAGATTCTGAATGGATGACGTACAAGCACTGCCTTATATAGAGAGGGAGCCCTCATATTTCGCGCGCTTGAACGCCATTGGCCAGTTTCACTGGCGTGATTCAATAAGGCTTCAGTAGTATTTGGAGGAAGGGTTTCCCCATAAACATAGTAATGCAATGTCTCGTTCCCTCATCTCAGGGAACCGAGGTTACGTGAGTAACCGAGAGCGTTCTATGTGAAATCAGACATTTGAGCACCCCCATATAGCCAAAATGGCATGATCATAACACCCCGCGAATATTCGACTGTGAGATTGGTAGTCGAGTCAGGCTCCTCCTATCGAAGCATCGAATTGTCGACTATTCGGGGTCACCCCTAGTACATATGGCAGAAATGTACGGAAAAATCAATTAAAGATGTAATCAATCAGACGATGAACACTATTAACTGCAATTATTATATGTTGCAATTGAACTTATAGCAAAATGTGGTAGTTCTGTAAGTTGTTTCAGGGTTGGCATCATCTGAGGTCCTCTGAGGGGTTGGCATCATCTCTTCTCAGGTGTTCTGGATCCAGGCTGAGGCCATGTCCACACGTACACGGGTATTTTTATAAACAGAGTTTTTCCTTCTTCAGTTTAAAAAAAATCTCTGTTCACATGAAAATGCAAACGCATGCTATGATGCACTGTCAAGACCATGCCAAACTAACAGGTGGCTATATAATCTCAACCGTAAAGCCATGTTGGCCAATCAGAAGCCTTAAAAAGTTTCCAGTAGGCAGAGATAACAGCACTTACTCCGATGTCACAAGTCGAAAACTCCGGTTTGGCTGTCTTCACGATAACACTGCAACCGGAGTTTTTGAAAATCTTGGGAGGCGTTTTCAAAAATTTTTGGTTTCAGTGACCTGGTGCTGCGTTTGTGTGGACAGGGCCTGAAGCTTGTGTAATTCCTAGTTACAGAAACAGCAGCTACGCTAATTATGTCTCTATTTGTTTCTCTGTTCCAACCAAGCAAAATTGATTTGCTTAACCCAAGCTAAAGAATAGTAATGTGCATTTGATCAGCTATAACTGCAGTACAAGATTATGATATGCATTATTTAAATGCTTGATCAAAGAGATGTGTCTTTAATCTAGATTTAAACAGAGAGAGTGTGTCTGAACCCCGAACGTTATCAGGAAGGCTATTCCAGAGTTTGGGAGCCAAATGCGAAAAAGCTCTACCTCCTTTAGTGGACTTTGCTATCCTAGGTACTACCAAAAGTCCAGAGTTTTGCAACCTTAGGGAGCGTGATGGATTGTAGCGTGGTAGAAGACTAGTTAGGTATGCAGGAGCTAACCCATTAAGGACCTTAATAAGCAAGTAATAATATTTTGTAACTGATACAGAATTTAATAGGTAGCCAGTGCAGAGACTGTAAAATTGGCGTAATATGATCATATTTTCTTGACCTGGTAAGGACTCTAGCCGCTGCATTTTGGACTACCTGTAGCTTGTTTATTGAAGATGCAGGACAACCAGCTAGCAGTGCATTACAATAGTCCAGTCTAGAGGTCGTGAATGCATGAACTAGCTTTTCTGCATCAGAAACAGGTAACATGTTTCGTAACTTGGCAATGTTTCTAAGATGGAAGAATGCTGTTTTTGTAACATGGGAAATATGATTTTCAAAAGACAAGTTGCTATCTAATATAACACCCAGATTTTTGACTGTAGAGGAAGTAACCGTACATCCGACTAGTTGCAAATTGTAATCCACGAGATTCGGTGTACTGTCTTTTGGTCCAATAATAATAATAATAATTCTTTACGTTTATATAGCGCTTTTCTGGGCACTCAAAGCGCTTTACATAGAAGGGGGAATCTCCTCAACCACCACCAGTGTGCAGCATCCACCTGGATGATGCGACGGCAGCCATATTGCGCCAGAACGCCCACCACACACCAGCTTATTGGTGAGCATTAGGATCCACACAGACCACATGGTGAGCAGTCCCTGCTGGCCTCACTAACACCTCTTCCAGCAGCAACCTAGTTTTCCCAGGTCGTCTCCCATCCAGGTACTGACCAGGCTCAAACCTGCTTAGCTTCAGTGGGCAACCAGTCTTGGGCTGCAGGGTGATATGGCTGCAGCCACTGTGCTAAATAAAAACCTAGGATTGTTTTGGTTATTTTCTATGAGTTTGTGGATATGCTCGGCCCTGGCAGCTTTTAGAGCCTGTCTATAGCTGGACATAGCTGGTTTTTCCATGCAATTCTAAAAACTTCCAAGTTAGTTTTTCTCCATTTGCGCTCAAGACTACGAGTTTTTTTCTTGAGAGAATGGGTATTACTGTTGTACCATTTTTCTCTAACCTTTTTCAATTTCAATTCAGTGACTCCGAATTGTGAGCAACACACAGAGGCAATCAATTGTGAATATAAGGGATTTAATAAATGAAACTATATTTAACATACAACAAGACTAAGCAAAACACATATATACAGAATAAAGGAAAGTAAGGGAAGAGAGAGAGAAGAACAAAAAATGGCAGTATTTAGCATCAATTAACCACAACCTAATGAGAATTATCAGAGAATCAAAAATCACCTTGACAAAGGGGCTCAAACTTCTACACACGCATCTAACTAGTTGGAAACGGTTACTTGCATTGGCTTTGTTGCTGAACAAGTGTCCGGATGCAGTAGACAATGGAGGTTCTTGATGAGTTCTGTAGGAGTGAGCTGGAGGCTTTCGTCGAGTTCTGAAGATCGGAGAGTCCACAGGGAATCAACAAAGTTACTTGAAGATAAAAACTGCCCGGAAAGTCAGACTCCAGGGTGATGAGTCTTGGAGAGTGTGTCTCAAAAGGTTTGAGCCATGATTGGTTTGGATTAGGGATTTTTAATGGGTCTACCAGTCACCCTCTTTGGCAGATTGACCAATGTAGAGGTGTGAATTTTGAGCGGGAGAGGTTCCTTTGTCTCACGCAACACCTTATTTGCATGGTTTGTGGTGGTCTGGAGGATTTGTCGAGTATTAAGTCAAAGTATGGTATGGGAATACGACACCTATCTAAGCATTCATATATAAGGTCCCTCAGTATATCAGCAGTTTTCGCATTGCTCAATAGCTAATTACCCTCCTCCATCCCCAACTCCTCCTCTGTCAGTCAGGATTCAGCCTTCTGATTCTCCTTTGAATCAGACTAATTCTAAAATGTGTACATACCATTATTGAACTTTAACGATATCTGCAATGCATTATGTTGGTTCTGTTCTGTTTATCCTGGTGTGGTTATCGCTGCTCTCTCTGCTCTCATCTATGCTAGGCTGCATGGATGCGCAGGGAGTTCTTGCCCAGAATAGAACCATACCACCAATCCAAACTGTATGCTAATTGTCAATCATCTTTGACAATACTGGTCCTGACCGAAACACTATATACATTTTGGAACAGTTTGATTGTGAATAAATGGAGTCAATGTCCTATCCTATGTGTATTGTGGCTTTTGAGTGTGTCTGGGCCACAGTTAGTGTTAAGTTAAGTCAAGGTAATTCTTTATCGTCTATTTTTTATCAATTTTTTTTATGTCAAGGAAGTCAGAAGATACAATACAACATTCTGAGAGAATAAAGAAATGAGTTACAATCAAATCAGCTGACTTCCTGTGCCATTCAGTATACATTTTTGTAATGCTTACAGAACCTGAATGATATACAATGAGGAAATAAAAGTGAAAAAGAAGAGCGAACAGAACCACAAAAAAGAGAGGGAAAAGCAAAAAAAAAAAAAAATATATAAAGTACAGTGTATAGTTACGTTAAATTTACAATACTGAGACATGATTATATCTAATTTAACATAGTTAATTCTCAGAGTCCAAACATTCTTTCCACATGCTCCATAAAATAGCCCCCTTTTGCTTTTTTAATTTTATTTTAAAGAAAAAGTAAGGGTTTCCATCTTACATATTTCATTTACAATTGCTTTCCATTCTTCTAGAGTGGGAGGATTAAGTTGAAGTCATTTACGAGTAATAGCCTTTTTAGCTGCATACAGGAATATTCTCCATAGGTATGTATAAATTGTTTCATGCAAATCCAGAATTCCCAAATATAACACATGAAACTGAAATGGGATATTAATCTTGAATATGGCCTCCAATGTCCGGTGTATGTCTTTCCAAAACAAGTGTATAACTGGACATGCCCAGAATATATGGTGAAAGATTCATCTAGAGTATTTGGAGTGAAATCTGTATCGTATGCACACCACCTCATTATCGTTAGAGCGTCTTTCAAATCATATTTTATTATTACTGTGGCCCATATTTCTAGGATAGTCATTATCCATGTATATTGTTTACTTATATATCTATTTTTTATCTTAAAATCAATTTTATGCACCATCATTTTCGTTTCTATAACGTGTGAATATATCCCCTATCGTAGTCTACAACAAAAACAATCAGAGCACCTTATCACTAGTTCTATTTTGATTTCCAGAGTCCGCTATTAGCATATAGCCCGTTAGCATCACCAGCGTGGTTGCCGCTAATATCGATTACATTGCTAATACTCTATTCACACACATTCCCATTGTTTTACTCACTGTTACTTGCTTTAATGGCAGATGTGGGTCTACCTTTGAGTGCAGGTGAGGACACGTTTACCAAATGCAGTTCGAGCTGGAGGCCGTGGAGAAGCAGATCCGCGACCTGGTGGAAAGGCAGACCCAGCTGAGAGAGCGGAGAGCCGCGCTGGAAACATCCCGGGCTGACGCTCACTAGTCCGGGGGAAGTATACAGCGCGCTGCTAACTCTCCCACCACCTCTACTCTGTGTGTTTCTCTGCACAGGCCCGGTGCACCCAGGACGCGATCTTGCCAGATGTCCTTCACTCCGGCGCCGGGACACCACCAGAGGTCGTCGCCTGTGGCCTGGCTTGTGTCTTCCGAGGCGGGTGCACCCTGGGACTGTGGTATCCAGGTGCGGCAGTGAAGGAGGTCTGGGAAGATAACGTCCTGGATGTACAGGGCCTGTGCAGAAAAACACACGGAGTAGAGGTGGTGGGAGTGTCAGCAGTGCGCTGTATACTTACCTCGGACTTGTGAGTGTCAGCCCAGGATGTTTCCAGCGTGTCTCTCCGCTCTCTCAGCTGGGCCTGCTTCGCTACCAGGTTGCGGATCTGCTTCTCCACGGCCTCCAGCTCGAGCTGCACTCAAAGGTAGACACAAATCTGCCTTTATGGCAAGTAACAGTGAGTAAAACAATGGTAATGTGTGTAAATAGTGTAAACAATGTAAGCAAGATTAACAGCAACCACAATGGTGATGCTAACGGGCTACAAGCAAGTAGTGGACTAAAATTAAAATAAAACTATTGATAACAAGGCACTTTAATTGTTTTTGTTGTAGAATACAATAGGGTATATATTCACGTTATAGAAACAAAAATGATGGTGTGTAAAATTGATTTTAGATTTAAAAAATAGACGATAAAGAATTAACTTGACAGAGCTTCCAACGGAAAACATGCGGCAGCAACAAAACTATAAAATATAAATGTTAGTCTAAATCAAACAACCTAATATGGCACTCACATAATACACAGCAAAAACCCTAGTGTTAAATCAATGACTAATAAGCAAGCCAAGCCCAGTTAAAAAATAATAATGCAACAGTAACATAACACGTTACTTTTACATGGAAAGTAACTCAGTAATGTAATTAGTTACTTTTTAGGTAGTAATGCAATATTCTAATGCATTAGTTTTAAAAGTAACTTTCCCCAAAACTGACGGCTAATGTAACAAACCACTGACACACAATTATACAGTAATGCCAAGTAAATAAGAGTGAGTCGTGAGAACTAAAGTGAAAGTTGTCAGCAGCCAACAAAGGAATGAATTGTCGGCACTGATTGCCAGACAAGCAGCAAATATGTTATGTAACTAAATACCAAGAATATTTCTTTAATTAACTTACTAATACATTTCATTCATAACACGTACATGATTCACTGTCCATAAACTGTTTAAATAACTAGTACATTTCAAGTACATTAGTACATTACTTTGATAAGATCATTTTTTATGCAATGTACAAATTACGTATATTAAATGAAAAACCTAGAAAACGCCCTTGCCAATATTATTTAGTTCAGTTTATGTGCAAATTGTTTTTAGATCAGAATCAAGTATTTTGCATCCTGAGTCAGTAACTCTGATCCTCAAGCCATTCAGTAAATTAACTGGTCTCCCAATTTATAAGATACTTTGACTAGAAAGTGAGAAATATTACTCTAAAACCTCCAAAAAACACTTGTTTGATAAAACCTGCCATGGAATACATCACCTGAAATTGCAATCATCAATAGGAAGGAATGTGACTGAGCCTGTTTGCAGCTCATAATCCTTTTAAACTCTCACAATGGTTTCACATTATTATTCACCTGTCAACTAACCTGAAAAGACGGAAGACATTTAAACAGAACACTATGTGAATCAAAATTCACCACCTTGTCTATTTCTTACCAAGAAGGAGAATTTTTTTTTTTTAGTGCTGACACTATTGTTATGGTTACAAGGATGTAAAACTCTTCTTTGCAATGAAACTTTCAAGCTAGTTTGCAAATTGTATCCAACTGAGTCATCAGTACATGACTCCCTTTTAACAAACACCACATGAAATGATCACAGATAATAGATTTGATGTACTCTGCTTGACTGAAACCTGGCTAAAACCTAATGATTATATTGGTCTAAATGAGTCTACTCCACCAAGCTACTATTATAAGCATGAGCCCCGTCAGACTGGTCGTGGCGGCGGTGTTGCAACAATATATAGTGATATTCTCAATGTTACTCAGAAAATGACTTTATGAATTTCTTCACTGATAAAATAGATAACATCAGAAATACAATAACAAATGTAGATTCTACAGCGTATAACACTTCAGCTTCATTCAACAACAAACAACATGCCTGTTAGATCCTGTACCCACTTCTCAATATTATTAACTCGTCGTTGTCTTTAGGTCACGTCCCAAAACCATTCAAGCTGGCGGTTATTAAGCCTCTTATTAAGAAACCACAACTAGATCCTAGTGAACTGGCAAATTACAGACCCATCTCAACTGAGTGCCCTGATTAAAGCATGAGTGAGGATTTGAATGAATATGCTTAATAGAGCAACATGTAGCACTGAAATTGGTACTTTTGGTACATTTGCTGTTTAAACATGTTTTGCAAAATATATATTTTATACACTGAACAAAATTATAAACGCAACACTTTTGTTTTTGCCCCCATTTTTCATGAGCTGAACTCAAAGATCTAAGACTTTTTCTATGTACACAAAAGGCCTATTTATCTCAAATATTGTTCACAAATCTGTCTAAATCTGTGTTAGTGAGCACTTCTCCTTTGCCGGGATAATCCATCCACCTCACAGGTGTGGCATATCAAGATGCTGATTAGACAGCATGATTATTGCACAGGTGTGCCTTAGGCTGGCCACAATAAAAGGCCACTCTAAAATGTGCGGTTTTACTGTATTGGGGAGTCCGGGGGGGGTGCAACACATCTTCTTCGCATAGAGTTGATCAGGTTGTTGATTGTGGCCTGTGTAATGTTGGTCCACTCCTCTTCAATGGTTGTGCGAAGTTGCTGGATATTGGCAGGAACTGGAACACGCTTTCGTATAAGCCGATCCAGAGC
>NW_015507604.1:70857-80151 GCF_001515645.1 Sinocyclocheilus grahami
GTATCTCTGTGCATTCAAAATGCCATCAATAAAATGCACCTCAGTTCGTTGTCCATAACATACGCCTGCCCATACCATAACCCCACATACCATAACCCCATAACCATGGGCCACTCGATCCACAACGCTGACATCAGCAAACCGCTCACCCACACGACGCCATACACGCTGTCTGCCATCTGCCCTGTACAGTGAAAACCGGGATTCATCCATGAAGAGAACTCCTCTCCAAAGTGCCAGACGCCATCGAATGTGAGACCATCGAAACATTTGCCCACTCAAGTAGGTTACTACGACAAAGTGCAGGCAGGTCGAGACCCCATACGCCTGCCCATACCATAACCCCACCGCCACCATGGGCCACTCGATCCACAACGTTGACATCAGCAAACCGCTCACCCACACGACGCCATACACGCTGTCTGCCATCTTCCCTGTACAGTGAAAACCAGGGTTCATCCGTGGAGAGAACACCTCTCCAAAGTGCCAGACGCCATCGAATGTGAGCATTTGCCCACTCAAGTCGGTTACGACAACGAACTGCAGTCAGGTCGAGACCCCGATGAGGACGACGAGCATGCAGATGAGCTTCCCTGAGACGGTTTCTGACAGTTTGTGCAGAAATTCTTTGGTTATGCAAACCGATTGTTGCAGCAGCTGTCCGGGTGGCTGGTCTCAGACGATCTTGGAGGTGAAGATGCTGGATGTGGAGGTCCTGGGCTGGTGTGGTTACACGTGGTCTGCGGTTGTGAGGCCGGTTGGATGTACTGCCAAATTCTCTGAAACGCATTTGGAGACGGCTTATGGTAGAGAAATGAACATTCAATTCAAGGGCAACAGCTCTGGTGGACATTCCTGCAGTCAGCATGCCAATTGCACGCTCCCTCAAAACTTGCGACATCTGTGGCATTGTGCTGTGTGATAAAACTGCACATTTTAGAGTGGCCTTTTATTGTGGCCAGCCTAAGGCACACCTGTGCAATAATCATGCTGTCTAATCAGCATCTTGATATGCCACACCTGTGAGGTGGATGGATTATCTCGGCAAAGGAGAAGTGCTCACTAACACAGATTTAGACAGATTTGTGAACAATATTTGAGAGAAATAGGCCTTTTGTGTACATAGAAAAAGTCTTAGATCTTTGAGTTCAGCTCATGAAAAATGGGGGCAAAAACAAAAGTGTTGCGTTTATAATTTTGTTCAGTGTATTATTATTACTTTTAGTATTAAACGATTATTAAAAATATTAAATTAATTTATATGAATTATCTTAAGACACAAAATTCAAGTCAGTCATTAAATTCAAGACTCTTGACAAGATGAATAAAATAACATACAATTTTGTGCAGACTACACTTTTATTTGTTAGCCTATCTCTCTTTCTTTTAGTAGCAGAAATTTAAATGTGAGATTCTGGATACGAGATCTAAATTTAGTGGGATCGGTCAGGTCGGGAAGAAAATTATTATAAGCGGGTAAACAAAGAGTGAATATATAGCGGGAGCGGGTGGGTGCAGAATATAACCTTGCGGGAACGGGCCTAAAAAATTGTCCCGTGCAGACCTCTAGTTTGTGGAGTTGTTTAATCATTCTCTGCTGAGATCATGAGCGATTTAATGTCTTCTTTTATTTCAGTTGATTTCATCTAAGGCTGTGGCTGAAAGTCAGTTGTATGTTTGGAGAACGTTCTTATAACAAAAATCTGTTAGTTGGGCATGCACTCATATTGTGAGCCATGGGCGTCGCTAGGCCATTTTTAGGGGGCTATAGCCCCCCTAAAATTATTACTCAGCCCCCCTAAAAAATTAGCGATTAGCTACATAAACTGTACACGAATTTGTGATCGTCTCAGTCCAATTTCATATGAAAACGGCGGCAGACTTTGGCTCCTCCCCGTCTTTCAGCGCATTCTTCATTCCGCAGAGCGAGAAACAGAGAACAAGGTGTGTGTTTATCGATAGATTGTTATAATATCTGCATCTGTGCAGTTTGTGTGTGAGAGAGAGATCAGGATTCAGGAAGACTTGTATGGCTTATTCAGTACTCAAATGTTATACCTATCTATGCAGTACAGTGGAATACAATAAGTTGCAAAATGCAATAAGTTTAGATCACCACCTTACCCTATTAGTCAATAATTTTTTATTTTATTTATATGTTTACTATTATTTTTTATTATTATACCCTCATTGGGGGCTGAGCTCCCCTAAAACAAAAATCTTAGAATCGCCCCTGTTGTGAGCTCACCATGTGAGACCACTGTGATATCACTGTGATAGTGTTGAGAAACAGGATCTAGAATGCTCACACTGTGAGTATCACAGTATGAGAGTGGTGTGATGTCACTGTGATCATAGCATGTTGACTGGGATTAAAACTCTGTAGTGTGGACACAAAGTGTTCATTTAAAATGAGGATTTGTGAAATGAGGAAAATGTAAGATGAAAAAAAACCCACATGAAACGTAATTTAACAGTAATGCAGTTTGTGTGTGAGAGAGAGATCAGGATTCAGGAAGACTTGTATGGCTTATTCAGTACTCAAATGTTATACCTATCTATGCAGTACAGTGGAATACAATAAGTTGCAAAATGCAATAAGTTTAGATCACCACCTTACCCTATTAGTCAATAATTTTTTATTTTATTTATATGTTTACTATTATTTTTTATTATTATACCCTCATTGGGGGCTGAGCTCCCCTAAAACAAAAATCTTAGAATCGCCCCTGTTGTGAGCTCACCATGTGAGACCACTGTGATATCACTGTGATAGTGTTGAGAAACAGGATCTAGAATGCTCACACTGTGAGTATCACAGTATGAGAGTGGTGTGATGTCACTGTGATCATAGCATGTTGACTGGGATTAAAACTCTGTAGTGTGGACACAAAGTGTTCATTTAAAATGAGGATTTGTGAAATGAGGAAAATGTAAGATGAAAAAAAACCCACATGAAACGTAATTTAACAGTAATAAACAGTAATTTACGGCAACAAACTGTAGAAACAGTTATTTACTGGCAACCGTGCTGCTGGTAGATTACCGTTAAATCAAGAAAAAACAGCAATATACTGTAGAAAAACAGTAATTTACTGGCAACTTTGCTGCTAGTAGATTACTGCAAAATCAGTAAAGCAGTAATATACTGTAAAATGTAACAGTCAGATTGTCACGTATCCGGTCCATGAACTTCCGTCTGCTAGCCATCAGAGGTCACCCTTCCCATTTCATTGACTCTTGCACTACACACTGTTCCATATCACCCCGGACTACATATCCCATCATCCACTGCACTAATGACACAAACACTGTTGATTGCACAGCACTGATTGCACACAGCTGTTATCACTCACACATCCCCTATTTAACTCTCACTCTGATCCCATTGCACTGCCGAGCATTGTTTAGCGCATATCTCTAGATAGCTACACTACAGAGCCCTCGTTAGCTGCCCTAGCCTAGCCTAGCCTAGCCTAGCCTAGCCTTGTCTGTTTTCTCGGTTTCTGATCCTTGCCTGGTTTCCTGGATTTATCCCTTTAGTCTTGTCCTTTTTGATTCTGTTCGCCGTTCGTTGACCTTTGCTAGCCCTAGGATTATTCTTGTGTCTTGCCCGCCATATACCTGTTTGCCACTGTTTGGCCCTGCCTGTGTTTCTGACCTCTCTGCTCAATAAAGCTTTGCACATGGATCCGCACGTCTCACGTCTCGTCAGCCCCGTTACAGAATACTCGGCCACACAAGGATCCAGCAGCTTTTCATGTGGACATTGGCCAGTCTTCACGAGTCGAGTCAAGTCACAGTTGATCTTCACGAGTCGAGTCAAGTCACAGCTGATCTTCACGAGTTGATCTTCACGAGTCAAGTCAAGTCACCGTTGATCTTTACGAGTCAAGTCACAGTTGATTATCATGAGTCAAGTCAGGTTACAGTTCATTATCATGAGTCTAGTCAAATCACAACAGATCTTCATGAGTCAGGTCTAGTCACAATTGATCATCATGAGTCAAGTCAAATCACAGTTGATTCCCCTGAGTCAAGTGTAGTCACAGTTGTTCTTCCTGAGTTCAGTCAAGTCACAGTTGATCGTCATGAGTCAAGTCTAGTCACAGCTGATCATCCAGAATCACGTCGCATCCCAGCCGATCATCCAGAGTCATGTCACGTCCTGTCTGTTACACCCAAAGTATCAAGGTCAGTTCTTCAGTATCCCAGACTGGCATCCAGCGTGGAGGACCCCCCGTTGGTGTCTGCACGCACCGCTGGTATCCCCAAACCCACTCACTTTAGCCCTCCTTTTCCTGAACTGATTCCCCTGTCTGAAGCGCTTGTCTGTGAAACCGCTGCCTGTCCTGTTCCGGCTAAGGAGGCTGTCTATGAACTCTCTGCCTGTCCTGTTCCGGCCAAGGAGGCCGACACACACTGTTGATTGCACAGCACTGATTGGACACAGCTGTTATCACTCACACATCCCCTATTTAACTCTCACTCTGATCCCATTGCACTGCCGAGTATTGTTTAGCGCATATCTCTAGATAGCTACACTACAGAGCCCTCGTTAGTTTCCCTGCCTTAGCCTAGCCTAGTCTTGCCTTGTCTGTTTTCTCGGTTTCTGATCCTTGCCTGGTTTCCTGGATTTATCCCTTTAGTCTCGCCCTTTTTGATTCTGTTCGCCGTTCGTTGACCTTCGCTAGCCCTAGGATTATTCTTGTGTCTTGCCCGCCATATTCCTGTTTGCCACTGTTTGACTCTGCCTGTGTTTCTGACCTCTCTGCTCAATAAAGCTTTGCACATGGATCCGCACGTCTCACGTCTCGTCAGCCCCGTTACACAGATGAACTAAACGAAAAGTTATTTTCACTGAAATATTTGTGAAGGTCCATAGAAAAAATTTATGCAAAGTCATGGTACTGATAAGGAGAGTAAAAATTTAACTGAACTTAATGTGTTTTTCTGTTAGAGAGATCTGTTAGTTTAACTATAGTTTTGTAGGTTACCATTGACTGAAGCACAGGCTCTATTCTCCAGCACAATGATGAGCCACAAACACTGCAATTCCACAGTTACTCTCTTTAAATAAAGCAGCAGAACATCAGTGTTGATCTCTTTAAGTACTTCAGAACATACATGTGTGCTATAGTTAATGATGAACTGCAACGATTTGAGTTAAAGTCATGTTTTTAGTTATTTTACTATTACACATTGTGTTTGCAGTTTAATATTAAGAAACATTCCTTCTCGGAGGACTCAAATGAAATAAGTTCACAGTACTAACACCGTATGAATACTAGTTTTTAAACTCTAACTGTTTGAAGCAATCAGAGCTGAGTTAATTTCCATGGTAGTATTACGGTAACATGCTATAAAAATGTTACTCTCATTGAGTTCATACAGTCAGGCAAAGACCGAGAGACACTGAGTGACAAAACAGACTGCAGAGCTGCAGGACATCATGGCATTAGTATATAAATGTTAGTCTAAATCAAACAACTTAATATGACACTCACATAATACACAGCAAAAACACCAGTGTTAAATCAATGACTAATAAGCAAGCCAAGCCACGTTTAAAAAAAAAAATAATGCAACAGTAACAGAACACGTTACTTTTACATGGAAAGTAACTCAATCATGTAATTAGTTACTTTTTAGGTAGTAATGCAATATTCAAATGCATTAGTTTTAAAAGTAACTTTCCCCAAAACTGACGGCTAATGTAACAAACCACTGACACACAATTATACAGTAATGCAAAGTTAATAAGAGTGAGTCGTGAGAACTAAAGTGAAAGTTGTTCAGCAGCCAACAAAGGAATGAATTGTTTGCACTGATTGCCAGACAAGCAGCAAATATGTTATGTAACTAAATACCAAGAATATTTCTTTAATTAACTTAGTAATACATTTAATTCATAACACGTACATGATTCACTGTCCATAAACTGTTTAACTAACTAGTACATTTCAATACTTTGAAAAGAGGATTTTTTTTAATGCAATGTACAAATTATATTAAATGAAAAATCTAACAAATGTCCTTGCTAAGATTTAGTTGAATTTATGAGCAAATTTCTTATGATGCAAAATACTTGAGTAACACTCATCCTCAAGCCATTCAGTAAATGAACTAGTCTCTCAATGTGTCAGATAATTTGATTCGAAAGTGAGAAATATTACTCTGCAAACAAGTGTTTGTCAAGTGTTGGAGGTTTTAATTTCAGGAGATGTCTTTCATGGCAGGTTTTATCAATCATCAATAGGAAGGAATGTGACTGAGCCTGTTTGCAGCTCATAATCCTTTTCAACTCTCACAATGGTTTCTAAACACATTATCATTCCCCTGTCAACTAACCTGAAAAGACGGTGAGAAACAGACAAGGTGGTGCATTTTGATTCACATAGTGTTCTGTTTAAATGTCTTCCAAGAACGAGAAACATTTTAGTGCTGACACGCTGACACTATTGTTATGGTTACAAGGATGTAAAACTCTTCTTTGCAATGAAACGCTCTAGCTAGTTCGCAAATTGTATCCAACTGAGTCATCAGTACATGACTCCCTTTTAACAAACACCACATCTACTGAGTGCCCTGATTAAAGCATGAGTGAGGATTTGAATGAATATGCTTAAAAGAGCAACATGTAGCACTGAAATTGGTACTCTAGTCCAAATTCAAAATATGGGCACATGGGCCTCACCCAAGTTACTTCTGCTTCTGTTGATTTCATTTACATTTATTAATTTTTGCAGACGTTTTTTTATCCAAAGTGACTTACAATTGAAGAATACAACAAGCGATTCATCATAAAGAGGCAAATAAACACAGGAAGTGCTCATAATACAAAGTTTCAGGCATTGTTCAGATTAGTACAAGATATATGGGGGAATTAAAGCTTAAGATTATAAGTTTTTTAATTTTATTTTTTATTATTTTAAGATGGAGTCAAATAGAGAGTTTTCATGGGTGGGAAGATCATTCCACCAGTCAGGAACAGTGAATGAAAATGTTCTGGAAAATTATTTTGTGCCTGAATATTCTTATGTGTGGGTCATTTTGTATTACTTGTAAAAAGTAAAGCATGCTGAATGTACTCTGGTGTGAAACTTGTGTGGGTTTCACCCACTCTGAAAAGTAATAATGTGACATACATTCAACGTTAACTTTATTTTAAGAAAAAAAAACATATAATTGGCATCTGCATTACTAATTTTTCCGGTTTTTGTCAATGTTTCTGATATGCAATTGTCTGACTTCCTGACACTTTGTGATTTCCCCCTGTTGTTTTATTGTTTTTGACTGTTATATTTAGTGTTTCAACATAAGCTGATACAAAATACTAATGCAAAAGCTTGTGCTTTATGCTCAATGAAAACTTTTATTAACTGCATTTGAAGCACTTAACATTTATCCAAAATCATCAGGTACATCAGCAAGTGTGTTTTTGTTAAATGGACACACATTTAGCACAGTCAGCACAATCATGAAAAGTGGTTGGCTTGGTTAAGTAATCACTCTCATAAGGTTAATTCAAAATGACAAGCACATTAAAATGTAAATCATTAACCAGCTTATATGGATTTTTTTTTAAAAACCGTGTTAGCCAGATGCATTGCTGGTTACATAAGCAGCCCAGGGTGTCAAAATTCTGTTGGAAAAATGGGCAGTTTGTGGTGTAACACTTTAGAATACTGTTCCGTCATTAATGAATAACTACACAGGAACAAATGAATAACACAATGTTAACACTTTAGTAACTACTGTTAGCTGACAAGAAAGTCTGATTAATGAATCAGTAAGTAATAGCGCTTAGTCCAGTGTGGTAGTTACTTACTATCAGTAATTATCATTTTTTCATACCTCCCAGAGAAATACTAAGAACTACTGTATACAGGTTCATAATTAAAGGGGTCATATGATGCTATTCCAATTTTACCTTTCTCTTTGGAGTGTTACAAGCTCTTGGTGCATAAAGAAGATCTGTAAAGTTGCAAAGACTAAAGTCTCAAATCCAAAGAGATATTCTTTATCAAAGTTAAGCCACGCCTACCTAAAACGGCTCGTTCTAACACGCCCCCACATATCTACATCACTATGTGGGAAGATTTGCATAATGCCGCCCAAATGTTCACGCAAAGAAAGAAGGCGTAACTTTTATTCTCGCTGTAGTATTGTTGCTGCCGCCGCCGCCATGTCGTGAAGGCCACCATGTGTGACGCTGAGTTTCGTTGTGAAAGTGAAACTACTTTGTTTGGTCTTCCAAAAGAGGACACGACTAGAAATCAGTGGTTAAGTTGTATTTACAACACTGTTCCAGAACACTTCAACCCAAATATTCAGATGTGTGCAGCACATTTTATGGAGGACTGTTTCCTGATCCTGGGAGAGTAGACTACAATGCCGGCTGTTCTGACTCACAGACTGTAAGTACGTTTTTTATATTTAAAGGATTTGCCACTGAAGATTTATATGGACTCACTAACTTTAACGTTAGCTAGTTTTAGCCAGAGATACCTTGCTAAAGCACAAGATGACATTAACGTTCTGCTTGAGCAGATGAAAATTGTTACTTAGAGTATGACAACCAGAAAACGATCGTTTTCATCTTCATTGTCAAGTCAAGTCAAGTCTGCTTTATTGTCAATTCTTCCACATGTACAGCACATACACACAGAGAATTGAAATTGCATTACTCTCAGACCCTTGGGTGCATACAGATAACATAAATACAGATTAAATACAAAATACAACTATACAAAATACAAAATACAACTATACAAATATACAAATAAGGTAAAATTGTGATTGGGGGTGAATGCTTTGGGAATTTTGCTGTTTTGTTTGGGTTTAGGAAATAGAATAAAATCAATTACATTGTCTATCCTCTCAGGATACCTGGAATCGCTGTTACAAGTACCCCAGGTACATTGTTTTTCAATTTTTGAGGCATAAACCCCATAAAAACGATGCAAGCGTCGGATCTTCCAATGTTTCTCTATGGCGCTGAAACCTACAGATGTCCGAGTTCCGTTGTCCCAAGGTGCTGATCCCCCATCTGGTCTGGATACAGACTTGATCTGGGTGACTTCAGTGAGCATATAAACCAGATACGGACTGGATCTGGGTGGCTACAATGACCTCAGATTTTGTAAAACCCTCAATGACTTAAGTCATTACTAGGCAGTTATCATGTTATTCACTTTAGAATACTGACCCAAATAATTAGTGATTCCTTCTGAAGGATCTGGTAACACTTGAGAGGTTTACCATTACTAGTGGGTTACCATGACCTCCACT
>NW_015507604.1:80161-80597 GCF_001515645.1 Sinocyclocheilus grahami
AACCTTAAACCGCATAAACACATTTCATTAAAATAATGCATAATGTATAATTAATTCATGGTATTAAGTGAAGGTCATGGTAACCTACTAGTAATCAAGTGAAGTCACCTTTATATAGTGCTTAAAGAGGACAATAGTAAACAGTTAATTTTTCAGGTAAAGTCAGTTCATCATTGATTCAGTGATAATATCATCGATCCACAGTTCAGTTCTCTTCAAATAGTGTATGTGCAATCAAGTTGACAATATTGTCAGAAATTAAGCATCCCCGCCAGTTCTCCTCTGGCCAGACAAAACCAGCATGGTATGGTTTAATTCCAGGCTGCAACACAAATCAAAATGAGCAGAGTACTCGTCTGGTTCTTGTAGCCTTTGCTAAGGAACTGACCTGTCGGTAAGCCCTGCCCCCCTTAGTTACTGTTGCGAACTCGGACAA
>NW_015507604.1:82502-82769 GCF_001515645.1 Sinocyclocheilus grahami
ACATTATGCATTATTCATTTTTCATATTAATTATGATCCTGTATAGAGTAGTCCTTAGTAGTTCTCTAGGAGGTAGGAAAAATAGTTACTGATTAGCTAATAGTGAACTACGACATTTGAAGCACTATTACTTACTAATTCATTAATCAGAGGTTCTTGTTAGTTAATAGTAGCTACTAGAATTTTAATAGAGTGTTATTCATTTGTTGCTGTGTAGTTATTCATTAGTGACGGAACAGTATTCTAAAGAGTTACACTGTATGCTAA
>NW_015507604.1:84860-85073 GCF_001515645.1 Sinocyclocheilus grahami
ATTAATAAACCATAATTTGACAGGTAGCATTTTTCGTTGTCGTATTGTAATACCTACTGTTTTAATAGGAGGTAGCAAAATCTGACAAGGTAGCACAAATCGACAGAACACCGGGATGAAAATACACATTCAAATATATAAAGTCAGTAATCATACCTTCAGTCAGTTAAAACATCATAACCATGATCTGAAAAGTTTACAATTAAGTTTTGC
>NW_015507604.1:86769-88304 GCF_001515645.1 Sinocyclocheilus grahami
TTCTACAGTAAAATACTGAGATTTATATTATATGCTGTGCTTTTTATTTCTGATAATTAACAGAATTCAAGCCATGACAAGGAAGTAAATGTTTAAAGCAATTATTAGTTTTTACTGGTCATATTCTTTTTTTAATTATTAGTTTTTACTTTTCCTATTCTTTGGATGGAAGCTTTTCTATTTTGTAGAATTTTAGGAAAGGTTTTTTTTTTTTTTTGCATAAAAGCACAGATTATCATGATGTATGAAAATACAGAATGACTGCCAGTCATCCACATCAAGCATAACATGCAATAGCCTTCACAAGTTAATAGGTGAGAATTAGTTAGTAGAAATAGTTATCTAAACATTACTATGTAGTAGTTTGCACACCACTACACCTGTGTGTAAATGTCTCGGAGTTTTACTGTTCTGCGCCCATCATCATATTTCCACCACTTTATCAAGTCACCCTTCTTTAAAACATGATGACATTTTATTTCACATTTTGTTTGTTTGTCGTGTTGAGCAATTTCGCCCCCATAACCATTATTCAGTATTTGATTTCTACAGTGACTCATTTGGCGCACATCATTCTCTTTCTATGAAACCTGTAACTGCATTCACCGGTTCTAACTCTATAGTGACACCAACTCTATAGTTGTTTGTACACAAGTACACAAATCAAGTACTTGTAAAAGTGCAGATACAGTAATAATATATTACTCCAGCAAAGAGTCGACAGAGTCATTTAAATGAGTGGTTTTTAAAACGAATCCCAAGCTGTTTCATGTTGATGTCAACATGAAACATTAGCATATTCACGAGTTCACCTTGCAGATAATAAAGCAGGATGAATGGTATGCGCATTTGGCGTGCTGTCAGAAAGGGGTCCGAGCTCGGCATTTAGCCGGCATTTAGAACGGACTTGAGGTGTTTTTGTAACCAGAAACGTATGGCAGGGCGATTAGAGTCGTCAACGAAAAACGGGTCAGACAGGAGTTTAGCCTGCAGGCTTCTGTAATGCATGTAGGCTAGGAGGGTTTGGTATGGTGGGATTGGTGACTGGAGATTGAAGATGTAAATGAAGTGGCCTCTTCTCGATTGGTCTGTCTTGATTTGCTTAATGAAATAAGAGATTGCTTCAGTGTCTAGCACTGATAGGTCTGAAAAGGTTGGGTGGATTTTTGGATTGAAGCTGGAAGTAATGGTGAGTTCCGAGCATCTGAGGAAACCGAAGAAGGCCAATATGAACATGGTGTCAAGCGTGGCGTCAAGGCAGTGTGCATAGAATGGTAGCCTCTGTGGAGGGTGGAAATGCATTTGGTTAAGATCTCTAGGAGTTATTGGCTGCCTAGCGTCTGGGGGGATGGGTTGGGCTCTTTGGATGCCTTTGATGAGCATGGATGTCTGTGCGCTGGCTATTTCTGAGGAGGGTGAGCCGAACATGAGCTTGTGGAAAAATTTAATTCCGCTTGGGTTGCCTTTGATGGAGCTGGCTTGGAGGTTTCTGTTGGCGTTGAGATGGGAGATGAACGAGGTGATGGTGAGCAGGG
>NW_015507604.1:88314-107317 GCF_001515645.1 Sinocyclocheilus grahami
TAGTTTTTACTGGTCATATTCTTTTTTTAATGATTAGTTTTTACTGGTCCTATTCTTTGGATGGAAGCTTTTCTATGTTGTAGAATTTTAGGAAGTTTTTTTTTTTTTTTTTTTGCTTAAAACACCAGATTTTCATTCCTCCATAAAAAAAAGTTTCCCACCGGTCAGTGTCTAGCACTGATAGGTCTGAAAAGGTTGGGTGGATTTTTGGATTGAAGCTGGACGTAATGGTGAGTTCCGAGCATCTGAGGAAACCGAAGAACGCCAATATGAACATGGCGTCAAGCGTGCGGGCAGTGTGCATAGAATGGTAGCCTCTGTGGAGGGTGGAAATGCATTTGGTTAAGATCTCTAGGAGTTATTGGCTGTCTAGCGTCTGGGGAGATGGGTTGGGCTCTTTGGATGCCTTTGATGAGCAGATGAACGAGGTGATGGTGAGCAGGGAAAAATCGGGGAAAGGCAGGTTGTAAGCGTGGTGAAAATTTTTTTAACTGTTTCAAGTGGTTAAATAGGATTGGAGGGTCCAGGGGGAGATGGCCTGGATAATAGAACTGAGGGAGGCACCTAGAAGGGTTCTTAGTGAGTGGTTTACGGGAATATCAGCTCTGAATATGGAGGTACTGGCGTTGGGAGTGGGTCGGCATCTGGCGCCAGCAGCCTGAATTTCTGGAAAGCAAAACGAGAAGAGAGAGTCAGCTATTTGATTTTTGGATCCGGGGACATGTTTTGCATTAAAAATGAATTGATCGCAAGCCGAAATTCAAATGAGTTAATGCTCCAAAAAGAGCATTAATGTGGGGGAATGAGACTGGACTTTATTTATGCAATGCATGGCCGCTTCATTATCGCACTGCACTACGATGCTGGTGGTTTAATTTCCTCAGCTGGCGAAGGAAGTACAACCTCTGCTGGGCCATTTTAACAATGGTTTTATTAAGGGGCGTCACATGTCCGATAATATGCACCGACTGTTTCATGTACTTGATTTTGCAGACTCTCTTCCGAGTCCTTGTGCGTTTTTTTCACTTGACGTAGAAAAAGCCTTTGACAGGCTAGAGTGGAACTATATGTGGGCAGTTCTACAATGTTTTGGTTTCGGTGAACATTATATTTCTATGATTAAGACACTTTACCACTCACCTGAGGCATCAGTCTTAACTGGTAATATTATCTCCCCCCCTGTTCCCTTTACAGCGTGGAACGAGGCAGGGTTGACGCATGACACGAGCGTGTGGCGGCGCCGGCGCTGACCCAGATCTGGCATGATGACATCATTACACCGGATCTGGGTCAGCGCTGCCACACGCTCGGGTCATGGTACTGTCGTGAACGCGCGTCCACAGGTGACACAGTAGAGATGAAAATGTGGAATAAAGTCATTATTTTTGTTTTCTTTGCGCAAAAAAGTATACGGGTTTCGAACAACACGAGGGTGCGTAATTAATGACAGAATTTTCATTTTTGGGTGAACTAACCCTTTAAGGAGATCAATTCCATACTTTCCCAGTTTATCTGGAATGGTAAAAGACCCAGACTAAAACTTGTAACATTGCTGTGTCCTATACTTTCAGGAGGATTGGCTGTGCCAAATTTTGAATTATATTATTGGTCATTCCAACTTAAGGCTCTTCATATTTGGGTTGATCCTCAATCTAAAGTTTCATGGAGAGTAATCGAAGCTGACCACATCAGCTTCAGAAGGTTAAACCCCATAGGCTCCAAGATATTCTATTTGCTGGCACAGGAAATAAAAATGATGTAGCGTCTGCGTAGAATCATGCATGGTCTTTGGGGTTTATGGCTTAAGAGACCCCTTTTAGCCTTTGACATTTGCATATAAATTACAGTCCTGGTCACAGACTTTACATTTATATGGGGGCTAAGTTGCCAAATGGTTCCTCTCACTATCAAGGAGATGTTGAACAGCTCCACCACTCGCATCTCCCCGTCTGACTTCAAACAGGTGTGTGCTGAATGTGCACTCCTACAGCCAAAATGAGGTCCAACTTGAACAGGTAGCTCCAATTCACCTGACCATCGGCTCTATGAACATTGTGCACCCTGTGTACATTGGACTGTATCCTCTCCTCATTGGCAAATACCTGCTAGACTGCTTTGAGCCATTGTTAGATTTTAAACAACTGAAAATCTGGGCTCAAGTGCGAGAACCTCTGCCTCCTCAGTCACCAAGACCACCCCAGACAGACTGCCAGGTCAAAAAGGTAGCGGAAAATCTCGCCGCCAGCCACGGGAATGTCTCAGCCCAAGAACAAGGTTCAAAGTCACTACTCTGTACTTTCCAGCTAGCCAAAGACTCTGACACATACGGCCCCCAGGTTAAGGGGGGCTTACAAATGAATGATGTCACAACAACAGACCCCATACTAGCACTGTGGGCAGACAATTCAGCCATCAGCCTCTCACTGTTCAATGCTCTCAAACAGCACACAACGAACATTCCTTTTGCTAACAAGCGCACACGATTCCCTTTGAATCCCTGCCCTTCAGCTATGGTGACTGCCAAGGGTACCTGTGCCCTGAACTTGAGGTGGAATGACAGGTGTCTAACCCATTACTTCCTGGTCCTTCCAGACACACCAATTGAGATCGTAGAAGTAGAAAGGCCCCAACTACTTTTCCCGTCGCTCGATCCTGGACCTCTGCCGACACGGCACTTTGCCTTGCCACAGCAATCGGGTACACCCTAACACTCGGTCTTGCTTTTGTCCTGTTTAACAGAGTCAACGGGGTGCAAAGGTCCATGAACAGGTGCACAGCTGCCCTTCCTCGAACCTTCAGACGGAGCCACCGGAAAAGAGTAACCCAGGCGGAGACAATGCTGAATCTGATCAAGGTTAACACCCAAGCTGAGGATCCGAAGGCTAAGGAAAATTAGGATCCACCTGCCATCTGACAATCCTGATCCACCTGCCATCTGACAATCCTGATCCACCTGCCATTTGACAATCCTGATCCACCTGCCATCTGTCAATCATGATCCACCTGCCATCTAGCTATTATGGTCAACCTGCTACCCGATCATCATGATCCAACAATCCTGATCCACCCGCCATCTGAAAATTAGGATCCACCTGCCATCCGGCCTTCAGGATCCACCTGCCATCTAGCCATTATGATCCACCTGCTGTCCGACCATCATGAAAACTATTGTCTGACGATGTGTGCAGGTGAACTTCGTCAGCCAAAAGGGGGGCTGTAGCGTCTGCGTAGAATCATGCATGGTCTTTGGGGTTTATGGCTTAAGAGACCCCTTTTAGCCTTTGACATTTGCATATAAATTACAGTCCTGGTCACAGACTTTACATTTATATGGGGGCTAAATTGCCAAATGGTTCCTCTCACTATCAAGGAGATGTTGGACAGCTCCACCACTCGTATCTCCCTGTCTGACTTCAAACAGTTTCCAAAGACAAGTAAATGACCCCCCCCACGCCAGGCACCAATGGGCCTGGCTGACCTGCAAACTACAACAGGCTCACATAACACACACACACACGTAAAGACCTTTACTCTATTTAGACAATAAGTAATCAGTTACAAATATATCTGGTATATTGCATGTGTTGTTTGTTCGTTTCCCTATTAGATTAGCTGAGTTACCACTCGTGATTTGTATTAGTTAAGCCCTAAACGCTGATATTCAGGTGTATGAAGGTATCTCTGGTTTAATATATTCTAAATGTTTCTTTCTTAGTATCAATATTATCTGCTCTTTATTCCTCAAACAATGATGTACAGTATGTGATTGTGAAACGCATCATACGATTTGTACTATATTTTGGGTTAAAACTGCACCAATTCCAGACCGGCCATAAAACATTCAAATGGGCCATAAAGGGAGACAAAGGAAACTTCTCCCGCTCCAAAAATTCACGCCTGGTATTGGCTATTCCACCCAAAGTTGGGGGTGAATAGAAACCCTCAAAAGTCATTAGCCCGAAATGATCTTTGCTCAGAAAAACCTCTTCTTTTGGGACGACAAACTAAGACTCTCAAGACTCTCCTCTTGAATTTGTTTTTCGGCAGTTTATATCTTCAAGTAACTTTGATTCGCTGTGGACTTTCCTATCTTCAGACGAACCAGAAGTAAACTTCCAGCTCACTCCTAAAGAACTCATCAAAGACCTCCGTTGTCTACCGCATCAGGACTCTTGTTCAGCAATCGAAGCCAATGCAAGTAACCGTTTACAACTATTTAAATGCGTGTTTAAGCTTGAGCCCCTTTAAGGTGATTTTTGATTCTTTGATGATTCTCATTAGGTTGTGGTTAAAATTGATGTGAAATACTGCCATTCTTTTACTTTTCTCTCTCTTTTCCTTACTTTGCTTCATTCTGTATATATGTGTTTTGCTTAGTTAGTTATATGTTAGATATAGATTCGTTTATTAAATCCCTTATATTCACAATTGATTGCCTCTGTTTGCTGCTCACAATTCGAAGTCACTGAATGTTTGAACTCTTGCTACATATGCTAAATTACTGCTAGCACTGCATAAATAAGGAAAGCTACTTTCCTTGACCAGGAAAATAATCTTTCCTTGAATTGATAAATGATTATATTGTCTGCTCGGTGGACGGACAGATCAAATAATTATAATATTGATTCTGCTATAGTTAATTCTAAGATCTAATCTAAATATTTATTATTAATCATAACCAGTTATAATTAGTCATAAATATTTCCCTTTTGAGCTGATTTACTACAATGATAAATATAAATTTGGCCCGGTTGTGGCCAATTCTATTAGGATCTGGAAAAGGGTGGAACGTATGTTGGGAGGACCTTTCAAATTTTGTAACAACACACCCTTATGGCACAACTTAAATTTTTTAATGTGGAATTCGGCCATTTATCCAGCCCTCTTGGTCTACATTGGGCATAAACACTTGTGGTGACTTATATGATAACCAAGGCTCATTTCAAGAACTAAGTTTTGCTTACCAGCATCATCATATTTAGTCTTTTTTCAGTTACGCTCTGCTCTCAAGGCCTATGGAGTTCCCTGGGCATCCCCCATTTTCTCTCATCCTATGTGGGATTGGATCACACCACCCTCTGGTCGGCCATCTGTTTCTTTAATATATAAGCTGTGTCCCAATTCATAGGCTACATCCTTCAAAGTGTGCATTTGAAGGCCGATTGCGTCATGGCAGCGCGACGAAGGCTGTCCCATAGGGCTGGGAATCGATTCCAAAAAGAATCGATTCCGAGGCATTGGGAATCGATTCTATCAAGGGGATTTGACTCCTCATTCAGAGCCTTTTTCAGCTCAACAAAGTTGAACTATGGGTGCCTCTCAAACGGAAGGCTGATCATCTGAATTTTAGGATGCAGCCTTCCGTTTGAGAAGCACCATTCACCTCACTCACGCTCGCTAAAAGCCATAATTACGAGAGTTGTGAGAGAAAAGATTATTAAAATTTTTATATTTTTATTACCATTTGCCCCGCTTCATGCTCGCTAAAAGTGATTAGTTTGATAATGGTCTGATAAAGTCTGATTAGTTTCCTGATTCGGATAGATAGTTTTAATGAACCAGTTAAAAAAAAAAAAATTATTCAGAGGTTATTTTACGGTGGAACTGGCTTGTCCACAATTGTGAGTGCTGCCTGACAGAATAGATCATGACATCATCGAGGATCTTGATCTTATTACCATCTAAAAAACTATTTTTAAAAACATTTCTATCAGCCAATTATAATTCTAAAAGAAAACGTCACGAGCATAGATCAGTAGCCGACAGCGCATCTGATTGACAGATAAACCATAAGCTCTATCAGTTATTGTTAATATTCTGGTTATTTTGTTTCAGTGTACAGTTTGTTAATAATGTGCAAAGCATACAGTCAAAGTAAACTTCATCATTCAGCTGAACTGTGCACATTTATTTTAGACACTTCATGTCTTGTTTAATTAATGTGATAAACACATGTCCCTGCTGAGTTGTGGGCTATGACTAATTTCACGGGCAAAGCAGACAAAAATAGGCCTACATATTGTCTTAGTAAAAATAAAAAATAAAGCTTCATAATATGAGAAGGATACATTCTATGACCTATCCTGCAGTCATCATGGTGAGATTAGGTTCCTTCAATCTAAAAAAACAAGAATTGAAAACAACAGTGAGGAATCGATTCCCATCGATTCCAGAACCAGGAATCGGAATTGGACTTTCGGAATCTAACAGCCCTACTGTCCCAATTCAAAGACTGTGTCCTATGAAGGCTGCATTTGAAGGCCGATTGCATCACAGCGGCACGACGAAGACCGTCCCAATTCAAAGACCGCATCCTCCGAAAGCTGCATTTGAAGGCTGATTGCATGATGAAGGCTGCCGCAATTCAAAATGTGCCCTCCGTTTCTCTGGCAAATGAAGGATACATCAGATGGATCCTTCGCAGTCTATCCTATCCCAGAATTCATAGCGCGCCGGTGGCGACGGGACTTTTATTCAAACAAAATAGCGGGTGATAGTTCTGTGGCTGCTGACGGATACACTAATAAATGTAAGTATTGTGTTTTAATTTGCTCAAATAGCTAGCGAAACAAATGTTAAAAGTCAGGGGTCTTAAAAAATGTGAACAGATTGATTTATTAGGTGGTCTGAGGCAAAAGTTCTTGTATTGATTAAATTGAGGGCTGAATTTGATAATTCCTGTAGGCTACTTGGGACAAGAACTCTGCCATTGTGGTTCGGAGGTAAGGCATTACCCATCTGCAATATTTCCACTAGGACCTCTTGTGTTCACAACAATTAGCCCTCAACCATATTTAAAGCCCACAACAATAAGACAAGTAGGCCTATAAGGCTACTTAATAAGTAGACAAGTCTTTCACTTGTATTTTTATTTTATTTAATTTTTAATTTTTATTTTATTATTTATTTATTTTGTAGCAAGATATGGCCTATAAGGCTACTTAATAAGTAGACAAGTCTTTAACTTGTATTTTTATTTTATTTCATTGTTTTTTTTGTGTTTATTTAGATATGTCCACAAATGTTTTAGGCAAACTTGATGATCCAGAAATATGATTTCTGAAGTATTTTGTATGCACGTCCTGCTGTCATATTTTCTAACCTTAAGATTGCAGCCCTGTCTTTCCTTTTTCTCTTCTTTTAGGACAGTTCTGGAGAAAATGGTGCTTCTGGGAAACTTAAAAATGAAATGAAATAAGTTGTTTATTAAGTGAAGTTATTTGTAAATGAAGCAAAGTAATTTCTGTGTATTGTTTTAGTTGAAACTTGTAAATAAAAGTAGTTCTGGAAATTGTTAATTTTTGCAAAGCAAGTTATAATTGGTAAATGACAGAAATTCTTCTATAAATGTTTTTTGCCTCTGAATAACATTTGCAAATGAAAATAAATTGTTCTATACTAAAAGTACTTTTTACAACTAATTACAAAATAACTTAAATTCAACATCAGAAAAACAACATCAAAATGTAATTAACAATACATAAAACAAATTGGAAAAAGAGAAAAATTTATTTTTATGTATGGTTTCATTCAGCTGAGCAGTGAGACCCTGGTGGAGCTGCTGGACCTGGACGGGCTGCCATAGAGAGCCTGGAGCGGCCTTGAGTGTTTGAGTGCATATCTCCACTGTCCAGCACTGAGACGTTCAGGTTTATCCTGCAGTACAGGGGTCTGGTCTGAAATGAGGAAATGAGGAAAGGACTAATTGTGTAGAGCTATGAAAAAGTAATTGGTGGAAGAAATATGAGTTACTTTAGTAAAGTTCTTTCAGTAACTACTATTAGCACATTGAGGAAAAAATGCATGCATTTAAAAACTTATGTAAAAGTATTATCCTTCGTACTGTAATGTACTTAAGGTATGAAGAGTAAAAGTAAAAGTAGCCTATGTATTCTGCAGAAAAAACTATATATGTATCTTGCATTAATATTACTGCTGCACTACAGTGTACTGTATGTTGCATTATACTTCTGAATATGTTCAAGGTTGTTACATTTAAAATACTTTATATAGGCCTACTGTTGGGCAGTTTAATGTACAACAGTGCATGATATTGTGAAGGACCATGTTTTTGTATTGTAGCTGTCCTGTGAGAAAAAAATTTAAAACTCAGTAATTCTCATTTTTATGTGAATACTTATGGAATGTATTTCGTTACACTCCACCACTTTGTTATTTCGGAGATGAAACGAACAACGTTTATTGCTAGAATATTAACAAACAGTTGCTACAACTGCGAACCATATCAAGGCTGCTTCCAAAACACTCGGATTGTCTAGCCTACGGAGGACTCTTCTTGTTGCCTTCTTGTTGTTGTTGGTCTAATCTAATCTTAACTTCTAAAAACTTGGCTCATCGTCTTAGAGCGTACATAACTCCTTACAAAAGGTTTAAAATGAAACTGCAATCGACCTATAACTGCCATATCTGTAACACTGTATCATCAGATACTTTTCTCCACATGTTTTGGGAATGTGCAATTGTTGTCAATTTATGGACTCATGTGAATTGTTTTGTCCTTTTTACTACAGATTGATTACACGTCTAACCCAGGTTTATGTCTTCTCAATGTAGAAAATTAGCTCTTTTGAGAGGGGAATTTGAATTTGACGATTCAAAGTCAACCTGATTAGAACTGATTCTAAATTTGATAGTTTTACACTTTATCAACTGTTCGTCCAGCGAGAACTTAACATCAGTATATCTTAACAATTTGGATATTTATATTATCCCCTGGCCACGGTCATAATAACTGCTAATGAAAACACACACACACACACACACACACACACACAGTTCAAAGGATGAGAGTTAACAGAGTTCTGAGGAAGTCCCAAAAGTCTAGCAAGTTATTCGCTACCAGTTCTTTAAATCGCAACCTGAGAGAATCATAAAGCAGAGATTTGTCTTATCTTTACTGCTTAAGATCAATTCAGCACCGGTTTCAGCAGATAGAAGATTTTGTTTGTTACTTGCGTTTGCGCTGGAAGCAGGGTTTCTTTTTCTACCCGAGGGAGTCCCGTTGCTGATTGGCTGGCAATCTTCCTTGATGAGGTATTTTGGGAAAAGCCCTTGTGGTGAATGGTTGGTTGCCTTGTGACTAGGGGTGTCGCGATATACCAGTATTGACGATAACCGTGATATTCAAATCATGAAATATCGATTATTGTGTTAATTTAGGGTGTGACGATATACTGGTATTGGTGATAACCATGATATTTAAAATGAACAGGACACTTATGATAACACGACATGCAAATAGCCTACTGTTTGGGTCTATAGGACTTGCAAATTGAGAACTTCTTCCAGCATTACGTGCAGTAATAAACTCACTATTTCTTGAAACAAGTCCATTATTCCGTACTTTTAACTGCCTTACTCTGTTGTAGGAATCCATCGCTCCCAGCTGGATAGAGTTTTGACTGCTCTGCTCACGAGCCTTTCCAAGTGAATTAGTTGAACTTCATATCCTTCACAATTGACCCCAGCAACAGGTATTGAAGCAGAAAGGTCACAAGCTTTCTCAGCTTCCTGGACTGCAACAGTCAGTTCCTCTTGGCCATATCTCTCCCACAAGTTAATTTGGACAATTTTTCGCACCTCTTCGACCTTTGTCTCACAGTCGCTAACAGTCTTCTCAATATCTGCTGCCTGCTGCATTTCAAGCTCCACTTTCTCATCACTCTTTGCGTTAGCTTCCAGCTCTGCAAACAATCCCATTTTATAGTCCTTATTTACATCAAAAAGTGCTCTTGCACTAGAAGAGAGTTTCTGGAATTCCTTCCTGAGTTCAGATTCAATCATTTGACTTGACTCTTGAATGAGAAGGTTTGCTTGCTTTGTAAAACACATCTTTGCAGTGGTTCTCTCTCTCTTAAGTTGATCCACTGTTTTCCCCAAGGCTTCTTCTGCCATCTTATTTCAAGTCAAATGATATGTCATCTTAAAACAGCTCAATTAATTCACTGATGACTTATATTAACAATGTTGATTCTTGTCCTTTGCGCCAGCTTTGTTTTCTGGACCATCAGAAGCCTTTAATCTTCTTATACACAAGCGTGGTTATTAAGTGTCAAGTCAAACCAGTTACATTTTTGCTGATGATATTCTTTTGTTTATACCTGTCCAGTTATTTAGGGATTCTTCTCAGCCTCAATATCTACCCAAACTTGAAAAAGGCTTCAATCAACTTCAGAGGGTGCATGGAATAACTCAAAACATCTGATTCTTCATCATCGAAGCAATTTATTTAAAGTCTTTCAGCAACAATTTGATCTTCCTTTTCTTATTTTCAGAGTTTAATTCAGATGCTTAACTCAGATGCTTAGCTTAATAACCTATACAGAGAAAATATATTAAAATAGGAGTCACTACACACAGTAATGCGGTCATTTAAGGATGTTTAACTCATTTAAACTACAACCAATGTTACTAGAATACTCACAGATCACAAAGTACAGTACATAGCAGTTCAACAGCAACACTAAATCAAATGCATTTACTGCACATGGCCAGTTAGCATATTAGATGCTAAACCCGCTAGCATTAACAAACAACTTGCAAGACATTCACAATTGGTCTTTTAAACAGTCTGTATTCACTAAAGAAATTAGTCTTTATCCTACCAGTAGCGTCTCAAAGTTGATGAACACATTGTGTCTTTTCCCAACTGTCTTTGAACAAACTCAGAATGTGTTTACTCCAAACTCAATGGCTGCATCCGTGCATGCTTTAGCAATCTTTCTCCTTTGGTTTTATAACCAGTATCAACACCAACTTGGGTAGTAATCAGCTTCCTTGTTTCTTCCAGGTTGCACTATGTGCCCACAACCAATAGTATCCATTCATTTTGATCTCAAATCAAAACTAATTTCATCTGATAGATTTTTTTTCTTTATTTAACAATGATGAATATAATTTTTTTTCTTACAATTTAAAGTTCAGCTTAACAATGCCTGCGGTAATTATGAGTGAAACATCACATCATCATTGTGTATCAAACAGTGCCATCTCGAGGAATAAAGATGCACACTAAATCAAATGCATTTACTGCACATGGCCAGTTAGCATATTAGATGCTAAACCCGCTAGCATTAAGAAACAACTTGCAAGACATTCACAATTGGTCTTTTAAACAGTCTGTATTCACTAAAGAAATTAGTCTTTATCCTACCAGTAGCGTCTCAAAGTTGATGAACACATTGTGTCTTTTCCCAACTGTCTTTGAACAAACTCAGAATGTGTTTACTCCAAACTCAATGGCTGCATCCGTGCATGCTTTAGCAATCTTTCTCCTTTGGTTTTATAACCAGTATCAACACCAACTTGGGTAGTAATCAGCTTCCTTGTTTCTTCCAGGTTGCACTATGTGCCCACAACCAATAGTATCCATTCATTTTGATCTCAAATCAAAACTAATTTCATCTGATAGATTTTTTTTCTTTATTTAACAATGATGAATATAATTTTTTTTCTTACAATTTAAAGTTCAGCTTAACAATGCCTGCGGTAATTATGAGTGAAACATCACATCATCATTGTGTATCAAACAGTGCCATCTCGAGGAATAAAGATGCATTGCACATACTGAGTCATCAGATATGTAAATATAGTTGTGCAGGACAAATATACTTACATATACATTAAATATACTTATCATCAGTAAAGCTGGTTCCGTGATTAGTAGTAAATCTCCATCACTGACAATTAGGCAATATCGTGTGCGTTATCGCAAATCGAATCGCCTGCGATAATGAATGCGATATTGCGTAGCTTGTCAGTGAACTACGGCTCTGTGTAGTAAATGCTGCTCCATCTGAAAGCAGGTGATGGAGATTTACTACTAATCACAGAACCGGCTTTACTGACGAGATGCGCATAACAATCGTATTCGATTAATTGCACAACCCTAACCTCGGGTCTCGAGTGACCCTATACACTTTTTACAAAAAAAAATCAGAAAACAGACAATTTATTATATATATTTTTTCTTGTTATATTGTTTATAATGAATAGATCGAGGAATACAAAGAAAGTTGATGTCTAACTTTCAAAAATGAAGGAGAGAGAGGATAGTGAATGATTTAAGGGTTAATGACTTAAAATTTACTGTAGTAATTAATACAGAGACACTAATTTGGGCAAACGGCACTAATGACTTGTTTAGGACTTAAAGCTTAAAGTTGCAACTTGCAACTCGACTTGGACTTGCCCATCTTGACTCAGGACTTGAGTTGGGACTTGACTCGAGACTTGAACGCAAAGACTCGAGACTTATTTAGACTTGCAAAGCAATGACTTGGTCCCACCTCTGTGAAATAGCGAAGAATAACTGAATGAATAACAGAATAATCACAAAATAATTTATCACCACCATCAAAAGCTCAAGTTAATGACATGAAATGTTTAAATGCAGGTGATTCACAGGATCTGAGGATTGTTTTATTGGGAGTCTCTGGAGCTGGAAAGAGTCCAACAGCAAATGCAATACTGGGGCGAGATGCATTTAAAGAGAGCAGAACCAGACAGAGTGAGATACAGAGAGGAAGAGTAAGGAGCAGAAACATCTCCATCATCGACACTCCAGGATTCTTCAACACGCAGCTGACTGATGAAGAGCTGCAGAAACAGATGATGAAAAGTCTTTCTCTCGCTGATCCTGGTCCTCACGTGTTCCTGCTTGTCATCAACCTGGAGACCTTCAGAGAGGACGAGAGAAACATTGTAGAAAAGATTCAGGAGATCTTTGGAGCTCAAGCCTTGAATTTGACCATGCTGCTGTTTACTAGAAGAGAACTAATGTCAAACAGAGAATGGATGGACATTAAGTTTAGTAGAAAGTTTCAGGACCTAATCAGTCACGGCAGAGGACAATATCATGTGATCAACAGAAAAAGTGAGATTAATGAAACTCACATCACCAAGCTTCTAGAGAAAATTGATGAAATCATCAAGCAAAATGATGAAAAATATTATAACAATGAGATTCACTTAAAGTCTTTAACAAGAATCAGGATTGAAAAGAAGAACCAAGAAAAAAATACTGGGAAAAAAATAGAGGAATCTCATGTATATAAAGATTCAGTTCCACAAGTAAACAAGATGGATGAAGAGAAGGAGTTTAAAAAAATGCTGGTAACATCACTGAAAAATGACTTTGGAAGAATGGGGGGAAACAATGCACCCCCGACTTCAGAAAAAAGCTTGAAGACAAGTGGGAAAGGAAAATGGATGCAGAAGAAACAACAGAATAAGACAGAACAACATTTGACTCAGGCAGGTGAGAACTTAGAAAACTACAAGGATTTTCTATTTTGAAATGTATTTAAATGTCGAGACACATTACACAAAACTGTAAACACAAAATAAACTTGTAAAAATATTTAATGAAGGAGAGAGAGGATAGTGAATGATTTAAGGGTTAATGACTTAAAATTTACTGTAGTAATTAATACAGAGACACTAATTTGGGCAAACGGCACTAATGACTTGTTTAGGACTTAAAGCTTAAAGTTGCAACTTGCAACTCGACTTGGACTTGCCCATCTTGACTCAGGACTTGAGTTGGGACTTGACTCGAGACTTGAACGCAAAGACTCGAGACTTATTTAGACTTGCAAAGCAATGACTTGGTCCCACCTCTGTGAAATAGCGAAGAATAACTGAATGAATAACAGAATAATCACAAAATAATTTATCACCACCATCAAAAGCTCAAGTTAATGACATGAAATGTTTAAATGCAGGTGATTCACAGGATCTGAGGATTGTTTTATTGGGAGTCTCTGGAGCTGGAAAGAGTCCAACAGCAAATGCAATACTGGGGCGAGATGCATTTAAAGAGAGCAGAACCAGACAGAGTGAGATACAGAGAGGAAGAGTAAGGAGCAGAAACATCTCCATCATCGACACTCCAGGATTCTTCAACACGCAGCTGACTGATGAAGAGCTGCAGAAACAGATGATGAAAAGTCTTTCTCTCGCTGATCCTGGTCCTCACGTGTTCCTGCTTGTCATCAACCTGGAGACCTTCAGAGAGGACGAGAGAAACATTGTAGAAAAGATTCAGGAGATCTTTGGAGCTCAAGCCTTGAATTTGACCATGCTGCTGTTTACTAGAAGAGAACTAATGTCAAACAGAGAATGGATGGACATTAAGTTTAGTAGAAAGTTTCAGGACCTAATCAGTCACGGCAGAGGACAATATCATGTGATCAACAGAAAAAGTGAGATTAATGAAACTCACATCACCAAGCTTCTAGAGAAAATTGATGAAATCATCAAGCAAAATGATGAAAAATATTATAACAATGAGATTCACTTAAAGTCTTTAACAAGAATCAGGATTGAAAAGAAGAACCAAGAAAAAAATACTGGGAAAAAAATAGAGGAATCTCATGTATATAAAGATTCAGTTCCACAAGTAAACAAGATGGATGAAGAGAAGGAGTTAAAAAAAATGCTGGTAACATCACTGAAAAATGCCTTTGGAAGAATGGGGGGAAACAATGCACCCCCGACTTCAGAAAAAAGCTTGAAGACAAGTGGGAAAGGAAAATGGATGCAGAAGAAACAACAGAATAAGACAGAACAACATTTGACTCAGGCAGGTGAGAACTTAGAAAACTACAAGGATTTTCTATTTTGAAATGTATTTAAATGTCGAGACACATTACACAAAACTGTAAACACAAAATAAACTTGTAAAAATATTTCCCCCTGAACAAATTAAAACCATGCCACTGTCAATACATAATTAAAATATTATTATTTTTTAAATCAATACATTTAGAAGATGACGTAACAATGAAAATTTAATTTAAAAATGGTGTTTTTAATTTTCTGCCCTAAATCTGGGAAATGGCAACAGTAAATGTAGCAAATATATTCCAAATTATAAATTGGACCAATCATAAAAACGGCATCCAACAATCAATAATAATTATAGCCAATAAATTCAATTGTGAATGGCAGACTTAGAAATGTATATTTATGTTTATAATTCAGCATCTAAAGAACCTGCATTGCTGATCTGACTTGCATAAAATTGGTGTCATCTAGAGACATTTCTGACCAAAATTATTGTTTCTTTTTTTTTCTGTTGAACATAGAAGACATTTTGAACAATTCTGAAAATAAGTCATTTTGAAAAATGTGGTAACTAAATGGTTTTGATGAAAAATGACTTCCATTGGATGGGCAACATAGAGTGTATGTTACGTTCCATGTGTGTTTTGTGTATGGTCTGTTTTTTTTTTCCTCGCTCTCCTGTCTTTTTGTGGTATTAATTTCTCCAGTAAAGTCTTCTGAAACGTACTACTTTTCAGTGTCATCTTTTATTTGCTCCACACCCAGTAACAATTGTCTCACTTAAATGTTATGGTATCATCCCTCTTTAACATCAAGTACGTAACATACACAAACCCCCCCCAGAAAAAAAACATATAGTTTTAACAATTCTTCCTCCATAAATGTTACGTGCTTGATGTTAAAGAGGGATGATACCGTAACATTTAAGTGAGACAATTGTTACTGGGTGTGGAGCAGATCAAAGATGACACTGAAAAGTAGTACGTTTCAGAAGACTTTACTGGACGCGTTGTGTGGAAGTTTTCAAATAATTATTAAATGAAAAAGAATATGGAATTTAGCACAAAAAAGGATTGTCAACCAAATCAAAGAAATAAGCAAAACAAAACAATCCTTATAACTAACCTCTAAACTGACTAACAAAAAAATAAAACCGAAATCTTCGGCATATACGATGACTAATAATAACATATATAAATATATAAACTAATAACAAAAGTACAAAGGTTACGTAACACTCACAAACCTTATCTAATCAAGAAACAAAACAAACAGTATCATAACAACGATTGACTAAATAGTCAAATTATCACCAAAGACATGTTTGGTTAAGTAGCTTGATGCACCAGGATGCATTCTTAACTTTGAACTTGACCCGTAGTAAGACTGAAACTCTAACACGAACATTAGCGTAATCTGTCACACAAAATTCAATACAAGTCAATAGCCAAAGAACGAATCTATAAATGGAGTCATGCTTTGTGTTGTGTGATTTGATCTATGAAACAAGATACATTAAGCATCGGGAGACAACTGGCGTCAAACAGGAGACTGCTGACCGTGTTGGGCACCAACACACAATCAACTCGAGGCCTCAAATACAGAGTGTCATGACGTCAGAATGATGATTGACAGTCGAGTCAGCCAATAAACACAGACCTAGAAGTGGAGAAAGAAATACCACAAAAAGACAGGAGAGCGAGAGAAAAAAAATACACAAAACACACGTGGAACGTAACAATGTAGTAGAATGGTTCACACGCACATACTTTTTTTTCCCCAAAATATGTTTTTAAAAATTATTTTAAAAAACTTCATGTTCAATGCCACTCCTTTAGAATTTTCCATACATCAATTATTCAGAGTTTACCAATTTGTTATTGTCCATAATAACACACACGCTTTCATCCATCCTTTTATCTTCTCCATCTTGTCAGAGCTCAGGATCGTGATGGTGGGTAAAACTGGAGTTGGCAAAAGCACAACAGGAAACACCATCCTGGGTAGAAAAATGTTTGAAGCACAATTATCTTCAGAATCTGTGACTGGGAAATGCCAACAGCATCAGCAGACAGTAGATGGTAGAAACATCTCAGTGATCGACACTCCAGGACTGTTTGATACATCAATCAGTGAAGAACAACTGAAGAAAGAGATCGAGAAGTGTGTGGAGATGTCTGTTCCTGGTCCTCATGCGTTTCTTCTAGTCCTCAGACTGGATGTGAGATTCACAGATGAGGAGAAAAACACAGTGAAATGGATTCAGGAAAACTTTGGAGAAGAAGCTGCATGTTACACCATCATTCTGTTCACTAGAGGAGATCAGTTAGATAAACCTATAAAGCAGTTTCTGGCAGAAAATAAGCAGATTAATGAGCTAGTTAGTCAGTCTAAAGGCAGGTATCATGTGTTCGATAATACAGATGGAAACAATCGATCACAGGTCACTGAACTGCTGGAGAAGATCGACAGAATGGTGATGGAGAATGGAGGAGAGCATTACACAAATGAGATGTACAGAGAAACTCAGAGAAAAATTGAGGAAGAAGAGAAGAGGCAGAGAGAGGAAGAAGAGAAACTGAGATTGGAAGAGGAGAAAAAGATAAGGAAGGATGAAAGAAGGAAGATTATACATAAGGTAAAACATGTGGCCTTAGTGGGAGCAGGTGTGACAGGAGCAGTAGCTGGAGGTGCAGCAATGGTTTTTACAGGGGGAGTGGTATTGCCTGTTGCTTTAATAGCAGGAGGAGCAGCTGTTGCAGGAGGAACTGGTGTGAAAGTTATGGTAGATAAATTTAAAGAAAAGGCGCAAAAGGGAAAAGCAGCAAACCTGACATAATCCGTTACAATTACTGCCAATTACTACAAAAATGTACACGCTGTTGTTCCAAGCTATACTTATTCCACCATTACTTATGGAAGAGGGTTTAGAAATCATTAACAAATTAAAATATTAATGAATCACTTATATGAAATGTGAAAATGATCTCAATAATATGTATCTTAATGTACAGTATGTGTAATTTCATCTTTGCTATTAGTGACTGATTCTCACTAAAACTTTCTGAAATGCAGTTACTGATCTCATGTTAATCTGATATATAGCATATTTCTGTACAATGACAACAAAGGTCTTTAAATTTACATTATTCAAATGTGTGAATCTGTTTAAAATAAATTATATGATGCATTTTAATTTATAAGTGCAACTGCAGCCTGTGACGTTGAAATAATCTCCAGCATCCCCATGACCCTACATGGGATAAGAGGTTTGGAAAATGGATGGATGGAACTTGAAAACATGAAACTTCTGTCATATTCTAATCTCATGTTGTTCAAGTATTAATTATTATCCAAACAAATAGTCACATATGTATAACTATAGCTTAGACTAATTAATTAGCCTATATAAGTTTTTTATTAATTTTTTTTCAGTGGCCTATTATTGTGGCCAGCCTAAGGCACACTGTGCAATAATCCTGCTGTCTAATCAGCATCTTGATATGCCACACCTGTGAGGTGGATGGATTATCTCGGCAAAGGAGAAGTGCTCACTAACACAGATTTAGACAGATTTGTGAACAATATTTGAGAGAGATAGGCCTTTTGTGTACATAGAAAAAGTCTTAGATCTTTGAGTTCAGCTCATGAAAAATGGGGGCAAGAACAAAAGTGTTGCGTTTGTAGGGTATCAGACCGAATCAGACAATTTAAGATTTGATCAAGAACATGGTTGAAACACGAGGAGCCGAATTCCACAGAAAGGATGTTCATAAATCAGATCCTGGCGCCACAAGCCTGAAGCAAGTCCACCAACTAGCAGCTTTGAGCAGCTCACAGCATTTAAACAAAATTACACTTATTGACAATTCCAAGGAGATTGTCAATTTTGGGGCAAGTAATCAAGATTAATGGTCAAAGAAATGCACAGCATGACCATCACATGTAAACCAGTGATAGTGATCACGAGCTCTTTGGATTGACTTTCCTCCCCCACCTAGAAGATAAAGAACAGACTGAGATTCCTTACAGACCTCTTAACCTCTCTGGTCTTCACAGAACACGTCCACAGAATGGCACAGAAACTGCCCCCCGAACCATTTGGGATGTGGCCAAAAGCCCAGTTTAAATACTCAGGACACCATCAAATCATCACTTTTCCCCCTTTTAGCTTTATGCTTTTTAGTCATGCTTTTTTAGCTCTTTGAGTGTGCTCTGGCTTACACGCCAGCTCCTCCAAAACCATGAGGAGAAATGCCACCTAGTCTCGTCAAACATTACTTTTATTTCTTTACTTTAGTTTCTTTTCTTTTCCGTTGAGAGTTTCGTGTCCTAACGCCGTGTCTCAGAGTCCGACCTCGAGTGCCGACTAAAACTTCAACCAGGCCACAACTCCGCGTCGTCAGCCAACGCC
>NW_015507604.1:114141-114424 GCF_001515645.1 Sinocyclocheilus grahami
TACATACTCAGGTCTGATGGATCTTTTGATTTGTGCCATTTTCTCACTGCTGCCCTGAGTTTGGACCGATGCTCACAAAGAACATCGGCTAACCAGGGGTTTGAAGGGGCAGCCCGTGCTGGCCTGGAGGAGAGAGGACAAATATCGTCAAGACAAGAGGTTAAGGTAGAGCATAAAGTGTCAGTTGCTGCATTCACATCCAGCGATGAGAAATGAGTAGGTGAGGGAAGAGAGGAGGACACTACAGAGGAAAGATGGGAGGGTGAAAGGGAGCGCAGGTTTC
>NW_015507604.1:114531-119067 GCF_001515645.1 Sinocyclocheilus grahami
AAAAATGGTCAGAGATGTGTAGGGGTTTTACCGAAATGTTGTCTGCAGTACAATTGTGTGTGTAAATTAAGTCAAGTTGGTTGCCTGATTTGTGCGTGCTTGTAGTGGTAAGTTGTTTGAGATCAAATGAAGCAAGGAGTGAATGGAAGTCTGTAGCATAAGGCTTGTCCAGATGAATGTTGAAGTCGCCAAAGAATAAATAAACATTAATTAGAAAGAGACAATCCAATCCAAGTACTTTCTTTTCTGAGGTGATTATATCTGGTGTCTTACTGTCATCTGACAACCAAAGTTCCAGTCTGGATATACTTGATATATTTTTTGGGGGATTTCTAGGAGATAGATTACATGATGCATTTTTAATAATCTTGATTTCTTTTGTGTGCTTTTTATGGGTGAATCGAAGTGAACTGTGGCGCTAATAGAATGTCATGAACACACAGTCATGCACAAAAGACCAACAGCCAAGGTCAGGATTTTCATTAAATAATACATTAAATTTCCGTTTGTTTTTCACCAAATCCTATCATATACCACCAGAAAACTTGGAATATATGACCATTCTTGGATCATTCTGTGATACTTTTGCATATTTTTTCAAAGCTTGGTGCTGGTCGCTATTTACTGCTGTGGTATGTACGAGTGCGTGTGGTGTATTTTTGTAAATTTCTCCTTTTGTGGTCCGAAAAAGAAAGAATGGCAACGGCAGGTGAGTAAATGATGTGATTTTCATTTTTGATAAACTATCCCTAGAATGTTCATCTCTGTCTCTCAGCTCAATGCAGTCTGCAAAACATTATCAATGATCAAATTCATTTAAGATAAATTTCAAGAAAACAGTACTGCACCCTAGAAATGAACACTACCCAAAAATGCTGCTTTGGCTAAAAGAAATGAAATGGTGAGCCCTGTAAATGGGATTTCCCTGCACAAATTTCAGAGTTAGTTTAACAGTCATGTTGAACTATGTATAGATAACTAAACAGAACCACAATGGAACCTACAATAGTTTAAGTATTTTCAGGTCAATCTCTAAGCCACCAGCGGTAGATGTTGAGCATGGAAGGTCAAGTTGTGCGTGAAGGAGCACAGCCTAACTTCAACCTCCAGTATCAGGAAGAGGCTGCATGCACCCTTGCGACTGAGGTTATACATTAGCATATTTGCCATTGATATATATGATAGAGTGAATTGTCACTAACTTGTCTTGACAGTATTTGTAAAGAACTTCAGTATTTTTTCACAAACATTTTATACAGCTGATTATAAAGCTGAATGATATATTACATGGCTACATGATAATGTTAAATATGCAATCACATTGCAAGTGTTGAAATTCTCTGTGTTGTCTATATATATATATTTAGAGAGAGAGAGATGTACATAATCACTAAGTTCACTTGTTTTTTTTCTTTGCTGCCTTTTAGATGCTTTCTCGACGTCAACCCAGAAAGTGCATCAAAACCCAAGAAAGGAAAAGTGACTTAAAAGAAGACTGGACATGTTGTGTTCAAAAAGAACAGTACTGTTTCCTTTCTTCTGAAAAACTTAAGACTTTTTAAAATATATTTCTGAAAAACCTTTCCATTCTGTAAAAGTAAATAAGATTACTATATTGTCAATTATTTGCTAATTGTTAATTGCATTTTATATGTTTTATATTTACAAAAAAACTACAGCTGGCATTTCACCCAATATGTTCATATAAGGCAATTTTCTGGTCCTTGCTTCAAAAATGAAATAAATAAATGTTTTAAAACTCGAGAGAATGTTGTTTTCTCTTTTCTGTTGTGACTAATGACTAATAATACTTTTCAGGGTCCCAGGCCGGGGCCCTTTCGGCACGTCGCTCCAGGGCTCCTGATGCAACTCTGTGTGCAATCTGGGCCCCCTGGGACCTTCCAAAAAAGTCCCACTTTCAATTTATTTGAATGGGCTTACCATAGTGGGTTCACGGACATGACTTGGAAGGGTCCGATCGAGCCGAATTCGACACGTCTGTATTTTTCGCTGAATATGTTTTCTGATTCTTTTTTTTTAAAGGTCTTTCCAAACGCTGAGGACCTAATATGAATGTTATTTTTAACCAAACATAAAGAAACATCCCATTTGCAATTTATCCTTCATAGTGGTTCCGTGGACATTCTTTTTTCATGCAAATTACACAATTTTATGACCTGAAAGTTGCATAAATGGGTTCTGTTGAGTGTCCTGAGTACAGTAGAGGTGGTTTTTGTACAGTTTTATGGCTTCAAACCAACATGTTTCTGTGTTTTTCAGTTGAATCAAAATGGTGAAGTGTCCGCTCTGCCACAAAGAATATGCAAACCTCCACCAGCACCACTCATTCATTTTGTGATGAACTTAGAGGAAGGGGACTTTTTACTAAAAATGGCCCGTTCCAGTGTCCCACTGCATAACGAGTCCTGACCAATTTGCAGCAAGGTCTGCATTTACAGTGACCGACACGTCCACAAAGCTCACAAGGAGCTCTCGGTAAGTTTTGACCAGTTATGCTTTAAATTAATGATGTATGAAAAATAGTATAGTAATTTAAGGATTAACAAGAAATTTCTGTTTCAGGAGTCCAAAAGTGGAGGTTCACTGTATCTGAGGGCTCGTCGAGCCACTAATCCAGATATACCGCTGGCCACAGTACTGGACCAGGAGGATTAGCCCCCCGCCGAAATCAAGGCTGCACCAGAAGCCCCTCCAATTGGACCAGAGACCCCACCGGCTACACAAGAGGTCCCTCTGGGTGTGGCTCAGCCTTTTCAGGGATGGACTCCACCTCCTCAATTCTGGGCCCCACCCACTCAGGTCTGCAGATGTGGCCTTCACCTCAGGTGTGGGCCCCACCAGCTGGGGTGGGGGCTGCGCCACTTCAAGTGGGGGCCCCACCATCTGGGATGGGGGCTGCACTGCTTGAGGTGTTGGCCCCACCAGCTGAAGTGGGGGCCTCGTCCCCTCAGGTGTCTGTCCCACCAGCTGAGGATGGGGAGCTCATGGACCTGCTTGTTAAGAATCAGTTTATAATCTTAATTCTAATAATGCTGCAGTTGATGGTAGACTAACCTGATGGTTTGTTTTACAGAGGAACTCGGAATCTGATTTTTATTTTTTTTATTTTATAACAATGTTGAAAAAGTACTGACCCCATTTTAGCTGATGTAGATTCGACCGATAGGGTTGAACGTTACACACCAACACATCTCAGGTGAACTTGGAGACCTCATCCACAATGTTCTTATTTGTTTCAGTGTATTAACTTTTTTTTGTTTTTCTCTTGATAGTTGAAGGAGTGAGGAAAAACCTCAGGGATAAATACATACCACGAAGACGAGAACCACGAAAGATAAGAAGAGTGGGTCAGGAGCAGAGAGCCAGAAAGTCTGGAAATACTTTCAAATTGTGACATTCCTTGAGAATCTGTGTATCATTCATTGTGATTTTTCATTGTAAAACCAAAAATCAAAAAATTTAAAAAGTTATTTTTTTCAATTTTCCTTCCCAAATCCAAAATGAAAAAAAAAAAACAGATAAAGCCTCATTTTCTTATTTTCATTTTTTGCTCAAATTCGTTGGATCATTCTGTCCACTTCTCTAGAACTCAATTCTAAAACTCGTATAGTGTCTGGATGTCCTTCCTTTGCATGCAAACATTACGATGTCACACCTGTTGGCAGCTAAACAGTTCTAACTAACATTGCATATTGACAATGTCGTTAGTATCTGTAAATGTACAGGAACAGGCTTTTTGAGGCTTGTGTGGCATCAATCATCAGAAAAGCCAAAGAGGCCCTTGGACAGCCAGATTCATTCGTTTCGACAGATAGAAATAATCAACTAGGAAGGAACTAGTGGTATTTTTGATTGTTAGCCATGTTATTTTCTGCATAACTAGGGCAGCTTTTTAAGATAGTTACAACAGCTTATGAACAAACAGTTTCTTAAATCTCACTAAACAGTTATATGATGTGTATTTTAACACTTCACAACCACACTGATAGCAACTCTGGCACTTTCAGAGGATGACGTGGCTTCTTTGAAAGCCATCTTTGGCTGTAGATGGCATTATAAAATGTAGTTTGCGTGTTCCTAATTGTTAGAAAACACTCTCTGTCTTTTTGATGCCGTACCCCTCCTTTCTCACTCTTTCTCTCTCCTTCTCTGAATCACCCCTCCTCTATCTGTTCTCTCTCTCTCTTGTATGGTGTTTGAATGTCTCTTACTCATATTCGAGGGAAAGGAGTTTGTGCTGATTTATAAGGGGGGTTCAGCCTCCGTCGCCAGGAAGTCTATTCCTTATATGGATATGTTTTTCTGTATATGTGGCAATTTTATACAAAACACATGTTCTTGGGAAAAACATCCTGTATGGGTATGTCCCCCTATCCTCATTGGTTAAGAGGGTGAAAACTCCCCTCGACATGCCTATATAAGATCTGTATTTCTGTGAATATTCAAATGGTATTCTCAAATACTTCAATATGTGTGTTTTCTTACTTCCCGGCCATATTTATACACTTGGAGAGA
>NW_015507604.1:120141-121075 GCF_001515645.1 Sinocyclocheilus grahami
GTTGCTTCAGAAAATGCTATAAAACTATTCAAACCATCATTCAATGTAAATTGTGACAATCGTAATGAATAATTGAAATTACACTATCAAGGGAATAATCGACAATTGTGATCTGTCATATATATAATTTTAAAGTGTTGTGTTTCATATTCTACATATTATTTATCTTAAAGGTCCTATGGATAAGCCATTTTTCTCCATATGCTGCAAAAGCCTAATGGGCTGTAAGGGATGTATTGATGAGTGGACCAGCAGCCACGCTTACTGCCCAAAGTGCCGGGTTGATGATTTGGAGGACTGCATCGACGAAGTGACTGGACTCGCTGAAGCCAACACTGGAAAAGCTATTCTTGTAGCATGCTCCTGAAAAAGCCCATGGTTGTTGTTAATCAAGCAATGACAAAATTCAAGACAACTCCACAGGCCATAACAGAGGAGGCCAAAAGAGGTCCTCTGTCCACCTTCGGCATGTAGGACTGGTGCAGAAGATGACATCTCCAGGGGCAGATTGAAAAAGTGAGTGATTTTAAAAGCATAATTGAATATCTAGTCCAGTTATCCTGATTTACTTACTATAGGCAACTGTAAGCTATAAGGGGCTTTTCCACTGGAAAAAGATTTTCATAGTTCCTTGAACTATTGGCGGGTGTAGTTTTTGGAATGTTTTGGAATGTTTAATTTTACATTTTGGAATGTATTTATGTTTGTCAATCATGGTCCTGGAGTCCCCTAACAACCTTATCTGACATGCACAATTTAGGTGAATTGATCTTGATTGGGAATACATTATGAGGAATGCACTCAAAATATTCCGTGTCGAGGGATTCCTGGACCAGGACTGAGAAACACTTGGAAATTTTCCAGGTAGAAGTGGCCAGGATGACTCGGACACAGGTGCCCATCCTGGACCTGTGCATCAAATGCAGATCCACAC
>NW_015507604.1:121518-125772 GCF_001515645.1 Sinocyclocheilus grahami
ATCTATCTATCTATCTATCTATATGACAGTCATTATCTGTGTAAAACAATGGCAGTGAGATTTCAAGACTGGTCCAAGAGCCTCCCAACACTGCATATTTTGGATGTCTCCCTTATTTGGAAAAACGAGTCAGGTGAACTAACCTAAATTTGATTAACTAAATATAATATAACTGAAGAACAGAACTGTGTTGATTTTGTGAATTATCATTTTCTAGATGCATGGTGTGAGGATGACACTTATTCTGGATCTTCACCTGAACTGTGGGGGACAGGTTTTGGATGTCATTGTGGAGGGATGAGGTACTGACTGACCTGTATGTCGGTGATGAGGTGGTTTTTACCCTCCTTCGGCCCTGCATCCTGGACAACTGGCAAGGAAAATTTCCCTCCTCAACTTACACATCTGTGAAGGTACTTAATGCACAACATTACTTCTGCTACGCCATTAAAAACACGCATTTTGGAGCCATAAACCTACATTTCGATGAATTAATATCATATGCACAAAATCAGCACGACTGTAATCTGATCATAGGCTATAGTTTCAAGTGTGAAAGAAGAATTTATATGCAGATAAGGTAATTTACACAAAAAGAAATATACGAACAGTACTGAGAGTTGCCACTTCCAGTACTGATTTAGTTTTTTGGTAAAACATAGATTGCTGAGGGGCAGGTCCAGGAAACAGAAGTGGAAACCATCGGTGTCTCTGAAATAAACGATACACACCACTTCCTAAGCAACGAATCAGTGGTCTACATTATACCAGAAAAGTGGATGACCTCATCTCTAATCTTCCAATGAAATCAATCCTAGAACACATAAATCAACATTTTTTGTATAAATCAATGTTTTATAGAAATAAGATCAGTTGACCCATAAAATGTGAATCAGTCTATCCACCTCATCGCCTACATATCGGTCAGTCAGCGTCACATCCCTTTCTTTTTTCACTTAACATTTTATGTTTATATAAGCTCTTTGCTTTTGTTATTGTTTGTGTATCGTTTATATATTGTTATAGTATGCATGAAGTTTGTTCCGATCAATAACACCTTGTCAAAGACAATAAAAATATCATTTTACATATTTCAATGTGCTGTTTTCTCTACCATCAATATCTCATCCATCCTTCCTCTAACATCTATTTCTTCAGTTGTGTCACTTTCAAGAGCATTCGAAGTCTTATGGGTTTGGAATGACATGAGGGCGGGTAAATGGTGACAGAAGTTTCATTTTTGGGTGAAGTATCCCTTTAAGCTGCAGAGAATCACCACTTGAGTAACTTGAAATAGCTGAGAATCTTAACACGCATTTTATTTTTCTATTGAATTTACTACCATTTTCCAATTGCTAGAAACAATAACAAAATATATAGATGATCTGAAGAGAATATCTTTGTCATTATTCACACTAAAAGGCTTCGGGTCTCAGGAAAAACTGTCAGTCTGACGCTTGATGCCTTTTTGTCATATGACTGAGATCTAAGGATGTCCTAAAATGTAGTCGTGGCCAAAATGACATGACAGTGACATAAATTTTGTGTTTTGCAAAATTTGCTACTTAAGCTGTTGTGGTGTTCATTCACATTGTTTCTACAAGTATTGGCGGTGGCATAATCTAGAAACAATGTGAATGAACACCACAAGAACTTAAAGAGGACCACTGTTGCAGGACAATTTATTGTTGCAAATGTTGACGACTCAATTAAATTATAAATGTAGACCTTTTCTATAAATATTCCTCTGGAATATTTTCCAGTATTGAATGTTAAAATAAAAATAATTTAAAATTATCAACATTTATTTAGCCACGCTATCAAGATTAATTTGAAGGGGGGAAAAGTGGAATAATTTATATTGTGTGTTTTGTGTGTGTGTGTGTGTGTGCATGTATTCATGTTTTGAGTATATCAAACAAGTAGCCCTATTTTTATTCCCTCAGAGACCTTCCTCCTGGCCGATGGACGATACCCCAGTTTGGAGATGCCTATTGCCCTGGGACACCCTACAAATTAGGGCTGTCAAAAAGAAATTCGAATTTCGAATATTCGTCGAATTTAAAATACAAATCCACATTCGAATGCAAAAATGTTGCAGCCTTGTCAGCGGCGCACGAGATACAATGACGATGTAGGTGTCACTGCATTATAATGTATGTTAGCTTATCCAGTTGAAGCCACTAGATGCGGCGCTGCTGCGTTGTTCATTCAAAATATTGCAGAAAAAGAGAACATCAATGCGGAGAAGATCTTGTTTACGTCAAAACTGAAACCAAGCCGTTCACACAGAACGCATATTTATCTCATTTTCTAGAGGGACATCTATCACCTTTGCACTCGCGTCTCGCACAAAAGAGCCGCTTGTTTAGAAAGCCATGTAAGTTAATGCAAGTTCAACTTTGAAAAAAACATATCTCGAGACTTTATGGCAGGGTTTTTTCCCCATCCCACTGCATCTCATGTTTTTAAATGAAAAATGTACTCAGTGTTATTGGATTTCCGCCCTTTGTATTAAACTATGCATACAGTACATACATGACGCTGTTGTTTATGGTTGTTTAAGCAACTTAATTATAATTGGTTTATAAACATTATGCACTTTTTTTTGACAGATATGCATTGAATAAACGTGTAAGGAATAATTGGCGACGGGCCGTTGAATTACTAGAAAAATAATGCACACCCGAGGTGGCGATGCTCGGACCCGCTACACCTCGGGTGTGCATTATTTATTTAATAATTTGTAATTATTTTTAATATTCCGCATATACTACGGTTACCACACCTCAAGACATCGATCAGATGATATATTTAAAGGGATTCGTCCGGTCTTTGTACTTAAATAGCTATTGTGAGTATCTTCCGCATCTCATCCAACGCCTCTTTTGCTAGTTCCAAAACGTCATTTTAAAGCTGGTAATGGAGGCTTGAGCCGTTGATGGCATTCTAATGCAGTTATTAATGAAGTTATTAGAAAGAGAGCGAGAGAGATAGAGACACACAGAGAAAGAGAGAGAGCTTGTGTGAATTAGGCTAGCTCTGTGCATCCCTCAACAGTGTTCTGCAGCAGCGTCTCTAAACAGCGCTGTTATTACCTCGCTAGTGAGAAATGTCATGTGTAGCCTTTAAGTTGCTACACTATATCTGAAGGCTAACTGATAAAATCGTCAGGGCACCGTAGTGCGTGACCGTAGTGTGCGTGTGCGAGCACGTGTGATTGCAGTAATTCCTGTGTGCTGTATAGGTACTGTATGCTAATTTCCGTGATTACAGATAACTGTGTGAAGTGATATGGAATTGTAATGCAAGTCAAGAGAGCTGCCTGGAACTACGTTCGCCGTGCGTTTCCCTGAAAATAATTGCACACCTCAGAACGTTCCTCAGCCAATCAGATTCAAGCATTCAACGGCCCCGTAGTATAAGCGTTAGTAATAGTTTGCTCGATGCGCCCTCTTGTGGCCTCAGGAGAGAAGCCAAAAGCTTTTCTTCACCCTAACTGAAATGATGCATTTTAAATTCGAATGTTGATCATATTTAAGTACAAAATTCGAATTTAGTTTTTCAGCAGCCCTACTACAAATAGCCTGTAAGACGAGCGACACAACAGAGGTTTGGAAAAATATTTAAAGTAAATAATGAGTATGATGAGGTGTTTCTTATATTTAAATAGCATAAAAAGAATCAGCTTTGTGGCTTTACAGATTGAATGGCCATTATGCCAAAGCCTGCTGTGTCACTGAAGGCCACTGGAAGTAGACACTTCATCTGTCCCTGATGTGGTTGTGGCCTGCACCATGCTACATAACATTTGTAGTTGTAACAGTGGAAGATGATCAGCCTGAGGAAGAAGAAATGGCTGGGAAGACTGTAAACGTAAGTGCTCTGCGTGTCCTGCAGGGATCATGATCACATTTATTATTGTAATTAAAAAACACATTGGTCCTCCAGGGACAGGATTGGACATGCCTGACTTAATCAGTTACAGAACGTGATCACGAGAGCTCTTGTGTGAACTGTGCTGATCATCCATCGGTGGTCATCACAGACCCTTCATAAGAAGGGAGCTTTCATGTCAGATAAGAAATGCTTTCATGGAATTGGCTAATTTAGATATTAATTACCCACCTGGATTACTCTCAGAATTTGCTTTTTGTTTGTACATTATTTCTTTAGTGTGTAACACCGCACAACCTCAAGAGGACTTCGGTGCATAGGTACATATGAACTATTTCTGGGAGGCACATTCAATGG
>NW_015507604.1:126428-127197 GCF_001515645.1 Sinocyclocheilus grahami
AACGAAAGAATCTAATGCTTCAATCTTGAAAAAGGAACTATAATGCATTCATACAAGTCTTTTTGGAACACTGGATTGCACAGTTTTCACTCAGGAGCCTTTTTTTTTTTTTACACCAGTTTTCCAGGCGTTTTTGGATCCTACAATCTAGTCACTCAAATGTGGTGCTCTCTGAAGCAGTTCCTGTCTAACTGCAAGCATAGTCCCACATCACATTCCTGGCACTTCCATGGGGTGCTCCTCTTGCATCGTATGCAACGACGCCGACCCATGCTGGCCCTCTGTGAAAGGTCTTGAGTGTCACTCACAGGAACAGGCAGATGATCGCATCTCTCTTTGGGGCTGCCATCCAGGGGAACACCTGTGAGCTGAGCAGCTAGCAGCTCCTGAAAGTTTTGTTGTGTCATGTGCTTGTCATGGTGGATGGCACACAGCTCTTTGTGTAAAATGAAGCTGTTGGTCACTGCAATGTCCAGGAAGTGCTGGTGTGACAGAGTGAAATGTATATGTCTATAATTATATTTGTCTGGTCAGAGGTGACAACTCCCCCCCATGTACTTATTGTACTGCTGAACTGCTGTTGGCCTGGGAACAGGGACGTTCTCTTTTTGCCCATCCTCTGTCATCTGCCACCTCAGCACGGTCTCCCCGCTGTACACTGTGTGGACAGTTGTACAGATGGTGACCTCCCTTGTGTCCATCCACTTCACAAACAAAAGGACGTCATCTCTGATCCAGCGAATGGAGCCTCTTGGTGACCTTTTGCTCA
>NW_015507604.1:128175-129364 GCF_001515645.1 Sinocyclocheilus grahami
CTGCAATCGTCGTTGCCATGGTTGTGTACATAAGTTTGAGGTGGACATTTCAAAATCCGGGGTTTCCTGATTTTTTATTTTTTTTTTGATATTACAGGGATTTTTGGAAAGTTTCCAGAAATTTTCCACCCCCTTTGCAACCCTACTAAAAACTTTATTTGGACAACTTTAAAGCCGATTTTCTCAATATTTGGATTTTTATTGTAAATAGTTGTAATATTGCTCTATCCTAACAATCCATACATCAATGGAAAGCTGATTTATTCAGCTTTCAGATGGTGTATAAATCTAATCTATTTTTTTTTTTTTAATTGACCCTTATGACTGGGTTTGTGGTCCAGGGTCACAAATCAGCACTGAATCTGCACAACATGCTGTAACTTCCTCTGAAGTGAACAAGTCTTTTTCTCTCTCTTAACCCTTCAGAACCTGAAGCTAAAATAGGCCATATTCACTAATTTAGTTTGTTTTATTTACTATAAACTTACAATACAATGTGCTATCTTCAAGCGCAAGGTGTCATTTTTTTCAGAAAATTACTGGCTTACAAGAAATTAGTTATTTTACATCACTGTGTGTGGAGAGTTTGTAAATAGAATCGAAATAGACCAAAATATAAAAAACGGGAAGACATTTTACAGCTTTTTATTTAGAAAACAATCAGGAACGAAAGAATCTAATGCTTCAATCTTGAAAAAGGAACTATAATGCATTCATACAAGTCTTTTTGGAACACTGGATTTCACAGTTTTCACTCAGGAGCCTTTTTTTTTTTTTACACCAGTTTTCCAGGCGTTTTTGGATCCTACAATCTAGTCACTCAAATGTGGTGCTCTCTGAAGCAGTTCCTGTCTAACTGCAAGCATAGTCCCACATCACATTCCTGGCACTTCCATGGGGTGCTCCTCTTGCATCGTATGCAACGACGCCGACCCATGCTGGCCCTCTGTGAAAGGTCTTGAGTGTCACTCACAGGAACAGGCAGATGATCGCATCTCTCTTTGGGGCTGCCATCCAGGGGAACACCTGTGAGCTGAGCAGCTAGCAGCTCCTGAAAGTTTTGTTGTGTCATGTGCTTGTCATGGTGGATGGCACACAGCTCTTTGTGTAAAATGAAGCTGTTGGTCACTGCAATGTCCAGGAAGTGCTGGAAAATTGTCATGTACCACTTCCGTGTTTTACGGTGCAC
>NW_015507604.1:130619-136246 GCF_001515645.1 Sinocyclocheilus grahami
AGGAAGTGCTGGAAAATTGTCATGTACCACTTCCGTGTTTTACGGTGCACCGAATTTGTTCCGAGCATCTGGTCAGAGGTGTCAACTCCCCCCAATGTACTTATTGTACTGCTGAACTGCTGTTGGCCTGGGAACAGGGACGTTCTCTTTTTGCCCATCCTCTGTCATCTGCCACCTCAGCACGGTCTCCCCGCTGTACACTGTGTGGACAGTTGTGCACATGGTGACCTCCCTTGTGTCCATCCACTTCACAAACAAAAGGACACCATCTCTGATCCAGCGAATGGAGCCTCTTGGTGACCTTTTGCTCAGGGCATTTTGTTTGGCTGAAGGAACACCAACACTTCCTTCTCGACAAGTTCCACATGCACCGAATCCCAGCTGGTGCAGATGTCGAAAGAGGAGAGTGCTTGTGTAGAAATTGTCACAGTAAATCACATAGCCTGACCCCAGGTAGTCGCGATTCACCAGTGACGTGACAACATCAAATGACAGGCCTTTCCCAGATGCAAATTTTGACTTCCCGGTGTAGATTTTGAAGTCAATGGTGTAGCCGTTGACATCAGCTAACACGAAAAGTTTTATGCCCCACTTAGTAGGCTTGGCCTTCATATATTGCTTGAAGAATATCCTGGCTTTGGTGGCAATCATCCGCTCATCAACAGAAATGTTCTGTCTAGGGTGGTAAACAGACATGCACCTGTTCCTCATAATGTCCAAGACTGGTTGCACTCTGTGGAGACAGTCATATTCCTCTGTGCCCCTTTTCTTGTCATTCTCTGCATCTTCCATTGGATCACTGATGTGCAGATTGTAGGAGATTGCCAAGAAACGATCCCTGGACATCACAGTAGCGGGAAAGGGAACGTGAAACAAAGTCTTCTTCCTCCAGAAGTCCCTCACTTTTGGCAGATCCATCACACCCATGTAGAGAAGCAGACCTATGTACTTCTTCATTTCTTCAGGGTATACATCAGCCCATGTGAACTTCCTGCCCCTCTCCAGATTTCTCACCGCATTCTTGTTTGTGTTTGCACACAAGATGTTTACGACCTCTTCGTCAAAGTACTGACTGAAAATATCAAGAGGAGACCATTTTCCAAATGTGAGTGGAGGCTGCACTCCAGGTGTTCTTTTAGGAGTAAACCTTGGAACATTGGGCACTATATCAGGATCTGCTTCAGTGTTCCATCTTCCATCATGAGTTACTGGTGAGAGGCTACGCGATTCCTCACGGCCATGAATGCGCCCACATCTACGGCCCCTCTGAGGTGATGTTGTGCTCGATGTGGATGGCCCATTTGCTTCTTCGTAGGTAACTTGAGAAGCCACACTGGGGGGAAAAAATAGAAGCATGTGTTACAAACTCACTATATTATATTCATAAACTAAGTAACTACAATAATAATAATACAATAATGAAATAATATAAAATAAAGCCTGTAGTTGCTTACACACACGTACATGCACGAACACGCATACACACCTATACACAAACATACAGATATACACACATACATACATGCATGTACACACATACACATTCATATACAGACACGCACACACCTATACACATGCACACATAAACATACAGATATAAATATGCACACATGGATGCATGTACACACATGCACAATCGCATTTATACACACACATACAGATATAAATATGCACATGCATGCATGCACGTACACACATGCACAATCGCATTTATACACACACATACAGATATAAATATCCACACATGCATGTACACACGCACACACACATGCACAATCACACTTATACACACACATACAGATATAAATATCCACACATGCATGTACACACGCACACACACATGCACAATCACACTTATACACACACATACAGATATAAACATGCACACATACAGTTGCACTTATACACACACAGAGATGCACATGCACACATACACACACATAAGCAAAAATATGAATGCTATGGCATTCGGACGGGCTCTTTAATATGACGTTGTAACATGCACTCGTCTCACTGAACGTGACGTCTATGTCTGCCACATTACTGTTCGTCTGCCTGAACGTGACGTCTGCGTTTGCAGCAAGGGTTTCCAGCACATTCCATACACTTATTCGTTGCTTTATTATACCTATTCATTCTCTATTTTTGTTTTCACTTATCCTCAATTATGTTTAATTAGCAATTAAGTGCTTTTTACCTTTTTTATGTATAGTTTTGTTTTTTCCAAATGGTAAATATTTATACAAATGATATACAAATTTCTGTATGCCATTGCTTCTTGTCAACATATTCACAGATACTTATGAAAACAATTGTTCTAGCATGTATTCACCACTAGGAGTCTCTAGACCAACACAAAATAACACATTTTAAAACATTGCTATAAACATTTGGGCTAATTTAACTAAAATAAACAATTCAGCAGTTACATTTTTTGAAACTGAGATGTATATAAATAAGCTGAATAAATAAGTTTTCCATTGATGTATGGTTTGTTATGATCGGACAATATTTGGTCGATATACAACTATTTGAAAATCTGGAATCTGAGGGTGCAAATAAAATCAAAATATTGAGAAAATCATCTTTAAAGTTGTCCAAATGAAGTTCTTAGCAATGCATATTACTAATCAAATACAAGTCAAATTAAATAATTTACACTGCAAAATGACAACTGCAAAAAAAATTATGAGAGTAATGTTTCAAATACAATTGACTAGTTTCTAAGTCCATGTTGTCAATATAACACTGCACTCGGTCAGTGATGTAAACTATGTCAGTCACTGAAAATGCACAAGACTGGACTTTATGTATATGAATTATATCAATTTTAACATCACAAAATTTTTTTTAGTGCACACAAACACAACTGGTGCTATGAATAAAGAATTTTATTCATCACTATTATGACAAATACATGTACATCTGTTTAGTCCTTTTTCACAACAAATGACGAAGAAATAAGAAATAACAATATGTGATGGGGTGTGCCAATAAACTACATTACCCCAAATGTGGGTGCCTGTAAAATGCCCTCCTTCTTATAAAATATCAAAACATTATAAATAATTAAACTCTCAGTAATAAAAAAAAGCAAAGGACAAATACAATAGAATAAAAAGATAAAAATGAAACAATCTGTGCTTTAATATTTTTTTTATGCAATTCTCAAGCGGTTTACAACCTACTACAAAAATGAATAATCAAATGTAAAATAACACGGCATAGTCTTCACAACTTTTTTGCTTCTTATTAAAGCTACAATAGTCCTTCAGTCAAGAGCAGTGTGTGATTTTGAATTTGTCTTTTGTTGTTTGATTAATATTAAGCACAGTCGCCAGCAGGAATATTAGGCTGCTGTCACTTTAAGAGCCGCACGGCTCCAATTTACCATTACATGCGTAATTTCATTCTCAACTCTTTACGTTCATTTATTACATGACCGACGAAGGTATACATGAATAATCACTAACGCATTTTTAAAACAAATTTTCGTGTATTTGACTGTTTAGGGCAGGCGCTAGAAGATGACTTTACATGTCCATGTTGTGTTCCGATTCGGAGCACATATCCCATTTTGCAAAAGTCACGTTACATAATATTACCGATTTGCACGCGAAATATGGCTTTTATGGAGGAACGACAGCGTAGCTCTGGAAAAGGAGGCGGAATGGGGCGCAACAATCGTTTTCAATCTCGATTATTGTATTTTCATAATCGTTGAAGGCTAAATCGAAATCGAAACTGTTTTTCGATTAATTGCACAGCCCTAGTTACGATATCACGAATACAGCAATTGCGTCGGCGCCGACACATTCGGTTTTTAAAGGAGCCTCGCTGCTGCAACAGTCACTAAATAAATTACACTTGGCTTTTTTAACATACTGATAGTGATTTTCTATGTTAGTCTCAGCTACTCCGCAACGTTTCGGCTCTGGGAAAAAATTTAATTGGTAAGCAAGACGAATGGGTTAGCTAAATACTGAAATACAATTTGTTTTTACGTAACAAAATGTTTAGAATTCTGGAGCCTTGGGTTGCTAAGAAAAGTGGATTCTGAGAAGGATAGCGGGAAGTTAATAGACGCTTAGAAAAGCCATGTTGGTATTTGCCGTTTTGCTTGTTTCTTGCGTATTGGGAATGATTGCATTAAAACAGATTGCAGGCCCCGCGGCCTACAGATTACTGTAACCTGTAAAACCTGTAAAAGAGAAAATAACAGTCTGGTCCTTCACTTTAAGTCTTAAATGCTTTTTAAGCATTACATTACAAATCATTAGTGTCACCAATTAAATCAATCAATATAATGCAAATTTGATCACATCTTTTGTCTCATCTCTTCATTTTACCTTCTTTAGTTAACGTTTAAATTATAGAGCCCTTTTATATTTAACAGCAATATTCGTGTTCACGAACAAAATTAGATTGAGTGCGTTTATGCATCATTATAACTCCAAAGATGCTTGTATTTAACTATACTAGCTTCTTAAAGATATTGCTGTACACAACTCAACTCTTTTTTTCCCGCCATAAGAGTGAATTCGTAATGGATCGAACACAGATTCAAAGGCTTCTTTTCGAACACGTGGCCAGAAAGCGCGCCAAACGCGATCATAGCGCTTCAATGAGACACTTAACGTTATGCATCAACTCTCTAATGTGAACAAATACGCGTTTTATAACTGGAAACATGCACAGTAAATATAATGACCACTGAAGCATACTTAAATCACCTTTTCTCCCGTGCACATTAAGCAAAACAGCTTCTCACAGTACTTCTGAAGAACAGTTTACAAACACAACGCATGGTAACAGTTCAATTTGTAATGGTTTCTCTGTGAACTTTAGTCCTTTTACCTGGAAAACAGGGTAAACTAAAAAGATCTGCGTGTGGTCCTTCACAGCTCCTCTGCTGATGTGAGGAGGACGCATGCGCAGTAGCTCCTGTTCGCGGCACCACAGAATAACAAAATAAAAGTCCCCTTTTCGTTCTGTCCATGTTAATACATTATACAATCGTCAATTTGTATGCTGACACTGAATCAGGAAATAAAGCAATATAACCAATAAACCAATAACTCTCTATATATGTAAAACCAATGCTTTCAAGTCTTTGCCATTATAAATGGAGAAGCGCTTAAGCAAAGACAAAAGAAAAAACAGCTTACATACTATAATGTACATATTTTGTGTGTATCACATCAGCACGTAATGTATATAAAGGATTAAATAAAGTACAGCTGTTACTATAGTCTTTTATATTATTGCCTACTAGACTACATATTACGTAGGTTAATTCATGTGTATTCCTTGAGAATGAACACCAAATACACTCTTTGTCCTAACGACTTTTAAACTCTTGTGCCCCTCTTTATACCCAACAGGAAATCCATATATTCGTAGTATATAAGTAGTAGCAAATTTACATGGGTTTAATGATGCAGAGCTAATTTAGTCAACATTGCTAATGATATGTTTTCCTACATTTTCTTCTGATGGAGCATTAAAACAGTAGAAGGACACCCCTAAACAATATGTGTACACTCTAAAAAATGCTGGGTTAAAAAGGGACAAACCCAGCGGTTGGGTTGTTTTAAACCCAACCGCTGGGTCAAAACAACCCAACA
>NW_015507604.1:139218-140968 GCF_001515645.1 Sinocyclocheilus grahami
CAACAGCTGGGTTTGTCCCTTTTTAACCCAGCGCTGGGTTATATTTAACCAAGCATTTTTTAGAGTGTGCTGGGTTCATTGTTTTTCTTTCTGCCTAAAATCTGGTTTGAGACTGTTCGGATTATGAAGCTGGGTTAATTTGACCCAATTTTGGGACCTGTGACCCAACAGTGCTGGGTTGTGCTTGAAAGCACATGGCATTCTTAACAGAAATACTGATGGAAACTCAAAAAATGGAAAAGAAATGTGAAATTCCCTCAAGGGGGTTATTTTTTTTAAGACATGTTGAATTTTAAAAACATTTTGAGAGTTTTGTCGAAGTGTTTTTCCTCACAACAAAATCACACCAGCATTGCCCCAGTAAGGGGCAGCCATAAAAGCCAGACAAATTTTGTCTTAAATGTAAGTTTTCTGCCAGAACATACTTCTCAAATGTCATTAATTTCAGACTGAGACCAATATGGCTGAGTACCTGTGGCTCAAAAGACTCCACTGAATTTCTGTATGTTCTCATGTTTTCAATGCTTTCAAGCCTTTGCCATTATAAATGGAGAAGCGCTTTAAGTCCCCATAAAATCAAAATAAAGTTTTTTGGGTGTTAGTATCAATATGTTAGTCTTAAGGTTATCTATAAGGCAGTGTGCTCCAAAACAGTGACAAAATTCGCATTTAGAAGATATAAGCATTCAACGCTTGCAGTTCGTCACTTCCGCCAAAACGGCTCAATGATTTTTTTGACGTCACATCGTACTTCAGGTTCTCATCAAACTTTCTGTCCAATCAAATGCTCTCTAGAATCCGAAGCCCTGCCCCCTCCACTATAAAATAGTCATTAAATTACAGTTATTTATGAAAATGTTAACGATTGCAAAGGGGATTACTAGGGCTATTCAATTCTGTTCGTTTTGAAAGTCTGACAGTAACTCAGTGTTGAGCTCTACTGTAAGGTTAAACCTGCCTGCTTTAAATGTTCCAAAATGATGAACAGTTTAGAAAAATCTAGAAACAATTTAGAAGTTTCAATTTAGAAAAATCATCAGAAAGTAATTAAACGTAATCAGTTACATTACTTTAATAAAATAATTGAAATAGTTACACTACTTATTGCATTTTAAATAGGGTAATTTATAATCTGTAACCTATTACATTTCCAAAGTCCAACACTTCTAAAAGGACAATAGAGAATGTCCCCTTGTAGTTGTAGAATAGTTATCCAGAGTTGTTGGGAGCCTGGATCACTACATGCTTCCCATCAATAGACCCAAGACTGTGTGGAAAATACCAGCGATGGTGGAACTCTGAAGCAATGTCTAGGGCCCTATGAATAACCATTTTATGTTTTTCTAAACTCTTAATTTTTATGGATTCCATTTTAATGATTCCATTTTATTAATCAAAAAGCATGTTTAATTAATTAAAATCATGAAACACATACAATTTAAGATCAATATATTAAATGTTGAATATATTGTTTCTTTCTATTTAATTGTTACTAAATTTTGCGGTTAAAATGCCCTATTATGGACTTTTGAAAATGACCTTTCATGAAGTGTGTAACCAACCCGGTCTCATGAAAGTGTATGCATAAATAGTATGCCAAATAAAAACAAAAACTCGTGGTATTGATACGCAAAAAGTTACTTTGGCATGTATATGCTACGCGATGGGTAGGTTTAGGGTTGTGGGGTAGATGCGTATCATATGCACGCCAACAAATTTCGTATCATATGCACGTGAAAACTGCGTATCA
>NW_015507604.1:143477-145591 GCF_001515645.1 Sinocyclocheilus grahami
AAATAGTTACACTACTTATTGCATTTTAAATAGGGTAACTTATAATCTGTAACCTATTACATTTCCAAAGTCCAACACTTCTAAAAGGACAATAGAGAATGTCCCCTTGTAGTTGTAGAATAGTTATCCAGAGTTGTTGGGAGCCTGGATCACTACATGCTTCCCATCAATAGACCCAAGACTGTGTGGAAAATACCAGCGATGGTGGAACTCTGAAGCAATGTCTAGGGCCCTATGAAAAACCATTTTATGTTTTTCTAAACTCTTAATTTTATGGATTCCGTTTTAATGATTACATTTTATTAATCACAAAGCATGTTTAATTAATTAAAATCATGAAACACATACAATTTAAGATCAATATATTAAATGTTGAACAACAACAAAAAAAGTTTTAGGGCCCTATGAGATTTGTTTTCTTTTTCTCTCTCTCTTTCTATTTAACTGTTACAAAATTTTACGGTTAATGTGCTCCTATTATGGACTTTTGAAAATGACCTTTCATGAAGTGTGTAACCAACCCGGTCTCATGAAAGTGTATGCATAAATAGTATGCCAAATAAAAACAAAAACTCGTGGTATTGATACGCAAAAATTTACTTTGGCATGTATATGCTACGCGATGGGTAGGTTTAGGGTTGTGGGGTAGATGCGTATCATATGCACGCCAACAAATTTCGTATCATATGCACGCGAAAACTGCATATCATATGCATGCCAAATTCCATTTTTGCGTATCAATACCACGAGTTTTCGTTTTTATTTGGCGTTTATATGCATTTTCATGAGACCGGGCTCGTGTAACACAGCTCTAAGTGAATGAAAACATCCTGCAGAGTTTTAAATCTGAAAGTGCAACGTGTATAAAGTTACTGTCTTTTAAAAGAAAGAGTCGACTCTGAATCATTTAAACGAGTCGTTTTCAAAATGAATCCCAAGACGTTTCCTGTTGACGTCAACATGAAACATTAGCATATTTATGCCCGCCCGCTTGTTGTGTGCGCAGACCCGGGAAAACTTGAACCCCCTCCCTGAGACACTGTAGCGGACTCCTGTGGATAGCACCTTGTCGAGAAGACGCTGTGCTCTGCACTGTGAGGGTAAATCCGTTTTTAAGTTTATGTGTGCATATGTGTTCTTTAAGGCTTCAGGCATAAAGGTTTTTAACTTTAACCACAGAGTGTTACTCCACATCCACTTTAGCTTTAATATCATCTAGAGAAGGTTCCTAAGGCCTTGAGGAAATATAAACCGAGTATCATCAGCGAAACAATAAAAGTTAACTCCATGTTTAACTCTAGTAGTGAACCTTGTGACTGATATGACACTTCTTCATTTATCGTTACAGTTATAATGGTCAGATAAGTAAGGTTTCACTCATGATACTGAGATTCCAGTAATGCCAACAGAATTGCCAATTTAATTGCTCCAAAATATATTGTGCAGATCCGTTCAGTAGGACAAAGTAAAACTCTGCATATTATATACGAGGTGGTTTGTTACATGCATAATACATTTATTTTGATGAGAAATCAGGACATATGCAACCACAGCTGAATCTATCAAGCATTAAAATATCAAGCTTCTGACAATATCTTGAGGGAAAAACAAGCACACAACAGAGGAAGAGGTTTCTGATGACAGAACCCAAACCAGTTATGATACTCAGTGGATGTGGAGTAACACTCTGTGGTTAGAGTTAAAAACCTTTATGCCTGAAGCCTTACAGAACACATATGCACACATAAACTTAAAAGTGCCACGTCTTGTCTGTATAAGCCACGTTTGCCCTGCAGGTCTTGATGCCTGATTTCTATTTGTTGACTATATCTGATGTTTTTGATGACCAGCTTACATCTTATTTTAATTGTGATGCATATCCAAGATCTGCATTAACACTGTACACTTGACCAAACAACGCAAAGTAGACGTACAGACCAGAAAATCTCCGCTGCATCACAGAAAAGAGTCATGTGATCACGGTTGGTGTCCACCTGAGTTCACATCATTCACCACCACTGCTTTTTCAGTTACATGTGAATATGTGGACAGATATCAACGTGAGTCATGTGTCTGATTCAAATGAGATATATCTCCACATATGCATGAGGCCA
>NW_015507605.1:0-4366 GCF_001515645.1 Sinocyclocheilus grahami
ATCTCAAGTAAAATTGTTTTAGCATTGTTGTGTTCAGTCTCATTTCCAATCCCTGCCTGTAATCAATGAAAAAAATTATCAAAAAAATTATTCATTTAATTTAGTTAAATAAAAAGAAAAGAAGAAAAAAGACAGGTACTGTATGCAAAACTCACCATGTACATGGCTGCAGCCACAGGGAGATAAAAGGAGTAGAATGCGGTTTTGTATTTCACAATGGCTTTGTACCTGAAGCAAATACACTGTAAATCAGTCAACGATAGTGAATTGGCAAATAATATTTCGTTTTGTCAGGTTTCATGCCATTTAAGTTGTCTGACCCTTATAGACACCCTCTCACCTCTCCATGGTGAAGCGATCAAGGTCAATTTTGTGTGGAGGTGCTGTCATCAGATCTAGAGCTTGACCCAGCTCTGTCTGGAAAGAAGTCTTGAAAAGAAAAATCAGGTTTTAGACTGCCAACATACAGTATGTCAGTATCTACAGGGTCGGCGCCAGAGCGCACAAACTGAAATTTTCAGATGCAACGGGGGAAAAAACGGGATAAACACAAACATGAAACTTGTAAATAAAATAATCTGATATATAGCCAATTTATTTGATTTAGATATTTCTATTTTGCGGAATCCTGTGAATCATTTTATTCTCCCGCATCCCGCACACACACGAGTGTCTACACGCCCGCACCAGCACTCGTCCATCTTGTCCCGCTCTGTTGCGTCGGGTCTCGCGGGAGCAGGTCTCTAATCCACTGGCACTTGACTCGACAGTGCGTGTGCTACATCCTTTTTACAATCTCTAGATTATAAAACACTGCATTCTTTAATCGTTTATATTTTATATTAGTTCATGTTGCTTTTATGCAATAGATGAATAACAATTTATTTGATTTAGATATTTCTATTTTGCGGAATCCTGTGAATCATTTTATTCTCCCGCATCCCGCACACACACGAGTGTCTACACGCCCGCACCAGCACTCGTCCATCTTGTCCCGCTCTGTTGCGTCGGGTCTCGCGGGAGCAGGTCTCTAATCCACCGGCACTTGCCTCGACAGTGTGTGTGCAACATCCTTTTTACAATCTCTAGATTATAAAACACTGTACTCTGTCAGCAATGTAATGCGGCAATAACGTATAGAGACCTCGGCTTGTAACTGTACTCCAATTACTATTTTGAAAATTATAACGCGTTAAATTACTCAGTTACTAAAAAAGGAATCAAATTACGCGTTACTGCCCAACACTGATGCTAAGTATATGATTATGTACGAGGACCAATTATGCTTTGTGGCTGTCCTGTTGGTTGTTTGCTTAATCATTTTGTTAAACCTTGATAAAGTAGGTAACTGGTCTTTGGAGGGGGAAGCATAATAAAATGGCTCCTAAACTATAGAATAAGCATAATCTCTCATTATTAAAACACTGCATTCTGTCAGCAATGTAACGCGGCAGTAACGTATAGACACCTCGGCTTGTAACTATACTCTAATTACTATTTTGAAAATTATAACGTGTTAAATTCCATTACTAAAAAAGTAATCAAATTACAGTAACGTGTTACTAAGTAATGCATTACTGCCCAACACTGCCAGTGAGCAATAATAAGTTAAAATGTGTGCACATTGCTGTAACAGAGTAATGAATCTTTTAGGTGTGTTACCTCAGTAAAAAGCTCAAGAAGATGAATATAGTAGCGCTGTCCTCTGCAATGTCTGCGAAGAAGGCGGTAGATCACCCCCTCCAGGAGAAAAGCATCATTAATGGCATCCAGACCAATACCTTCCTGACAAATACATAAACAACATAGATTAGCACACAATCCACACAATTGATATACACTAGTGTTACATGATAGAAAATACATGATATAATTTTTTTTTTTAAAGATTCCACTTCAAAGAATAAAACTAAATTGATTGGAAATATTATTAGAACATAAACAAATTGATCAATATTCACTCCTTGTAATGCAATTTTACGGTATCATCAGCATATATCTCAAACCAATTATAAATCAATCAATCAATCAATTACCTTCTTATACCAACAGGGTTGACCCCTTCTTGTCAGGGATGCATCCATAATGTCATCAGACACCAAGAAAAAAGCCTGAAGCTGGGGAGAAAACAAAACATTTTGCACTGCACAATTTGTTTGTTTGCATTGCAATTGACCTTATGACAGATAAATGACTGACAGCCCAAATTGGCAATCAAATCGCTGCACTAAGAAGCCTTGCTGCCATTTTGTCCATCAAGCTGTAAAGTCTATCAAGGTGTTGTTATAGCAGATGTCATTCGGATACTAGGTATCCAGAGAGGCTAGTTAATAGTTTTGTTCATTCCTTTCCTGAAATCAGCCAGTAATCTTGAATAATGCATGAACTGGATCAGACTTGTCTTTCTTTATGACACTGACATTTTACACTTCTGAGATTCTGTGACTTTTTCTCCATTAAATAAAAAGGCTGTACAATTAAAGTGTGTGAGTTTGAGTTTTTTTTATTTATCACTAAATGCAATTTAAGTGGTTACATTAAAGTTTATATGGAAGTATGCTTCATTGTCAGAAAAATTAAGAAGGAAAATTTTGGTTTATTTCCTCTGTCAATCTCTATCTACAGTTAGTGTAAATGTATACTAAATGTTCATCCAAGATACTTGTGCCATGATAAACTTTGATAAACTGCATTTGAAGTAATTTACTCTGAAATCATCACACCAGCGAGCAAGCTGACTTGCATTGTCAGTAACCGTTGTCATTAACCGTTGTCATAAAGTCAATTAATAGTATCAATTTCACACACCAGTTCAATGCACCACCCAACCAAAAGGGCTCTGTGAACTTCATCAGGTGGCACTTCAGAAGGAGAGACCAGCTCCCGTAGCGAACCAAACACAGACAAGCCTCGGTTTCTCTTGCCTCCAGGAGCATTGTACCGAAGCACCTAAAGAAAAATTATACTTATTTCAAAATAAAAAAGAAAAGCCAAACTGACAAATAATAAAATAATTCAATAGAGTGTTGTTTCAGAATGGTTTCAGATCTGTTCTAGAGTTTTAAACTTCAAATGCTTTGTCTGCCATCTTAACTATTTGTCTTCATGCAGATTTCCTCACTCCAAACAGACTGGGAGAGGTTTACTCTACCTCTCTGAGTCTGTTGAGGGCATCAGTGAGAACTGGATCAGTGAAATCCTGCTCTGTAAGTTCAGACACCAACTTTTCAAACTCCAAATCAAAGAGCTGCGCATCTGACAACATCTTGCCTTTCTGCTGGACACCGTTACTGCACCTGCTGTCACCCTGAAGTGATGGAGCACAGAAACATAGTGTGATGACAGAGACATAAATCAGAAACAGGCAAACATATGACATAGGGATTACTGTATCACTTGGAAAATATGGAAATAATATGCTGTCCTAAATTGAAAATACACACTGTGCATGCATAAAAATCTGCAGACAACTTAAACGTAGCGCTTTGATAACTGGGTTAAATCTGTAGTAAAAGACTGATTTAGCAAGCTTGCTATTATATGACAGCTTTTATAAGGAAGAAATATTATATCAAATTTTAGGAAATAACAGGTGGAATATTACTTAGCGCAATCACACATAAGCAATGTAAACATGGAAAACATGATCGCATAAACTTTGCTAGCTTCGCTAAGAGAGCTGCATTAACATTATTAACATAATATTTGAGATAAACCGGATCATAAAACACTTTTATCTAGAAAGAGGTTTACGTTGACTTACCATCACGAATCTGTCCTTGCTCAGACTACTGTCACACACAATTCTGTGAGCTTTTATTTCACCTGCAGTATGAAAAGTCAAGACGGTCCATAAGATCGAAGGCGTACCTCATATTGTAGTTTTTTGTAAATTTGTTTCAGTCTGAAGGCTTCATTTTAAACTTCAAGTACCAAAATGCTTTGCGCATGATCTGTTGGGGCGTGTACACAAAAGCTCATATGACATCACGGACGTCCATTGGTTGCAGTAATCGAACGAGGATGGGCTCCAGAGAAATCAGCCAATGAGAGGAGACTATCCACGACGCAAAGGGTGGAGTGAACGCAAAGGAACCTATCAGATTTGGCAAACTCTAATAGCATGATCTACTCCAGTTTATGTATATGACAGATTGACAATAAACAGTTATTTCTTCACTGTTGGACCCCAAAATATTAGTTACTTCGCATGGTTGTAGTAGCTTTAAACACAGTTCTAAACTGCTTTTGGACAGTTTTGTAGGAAGGACTGGTTTGCACAAAGCCTGTGTGTGTGTGTGTGTGTGTGTGTGTGTGTGTGTGTGTGTGTGTGTGTGCGCGCGCGCATGTTTGTGTGAGAAAGGAG
>NW_015507605.1:4393-5478 GCF_001515645.1 Sinocyclocheilus grahami
TTGTATAATGACAAAGGTATAACATAGGTATTACAAGGAGAAGGTGACTTTTCAGGACATTACCCCATGTCCCCACTTTTCAAAATGCTTATAAATCACACAGAATGGAGTATATTGGAAATCTGAAATAGCACAAAGTTTCCTGTGAGGGGTAGGTTTAGGGGTAGGGTTGGTGTAGGGCAATAGAATATGCGATCTGTACAGTATAAAAACCATTACGCCTATGGAGAGTCCCCACTTTTCACAAAAGTAAACCCGTGTGTGTGTGTGTGTGTGTGTGTGTGTGTGTGTGTGTGTATACAGCCCTGTACAGGGCTGTCGCTAGTGGGTTGAAAGGTGGTGACGATTATAGGGGCCCACGAGTCCACGACTGAGGGGACCCCCGAGCGATCTCAACTGACTGGCTGAGGCCAGCCTAAAAAGATGCCCAGGACAGTTGACGGGCCACTACTGCGCATCGTCATGAAAGCTTATCTTTTGCACGTGTTTTTAAGCCTTGCCAATTTAAACATTCAAAAGAGTTTAAAAGTGACACATCATGAAAATCTGACTTTTCCAGGTTTTAAGTGCTATAATCAGGTCCTTGGTGCATCTACCAACCAAGGAAATGTGAAAAAGATTAACCCAGTAACTTTGTTTTGGTAATCCTTTTTCTGCAAGCGTCTGAGAAAATGAGCGCGTCAGATTTCACTCCCTTGGTGACGTGGCAAAGGGATCTCATTATAATATTACCGCCCCTTAATCTGTAAGTTTCCACCCACGTTGCCGTCATTTTGATTTTGCAAGCGACAACGGTGTACCAGTTCTAATGCCATGGCGAAAGTTTGAGCAAAACATGCTAACTGTTCTGTCATTGGCTGCACAGACGAGCACAGAACACTGTTTAGAGTCCCAGCCTCAGAGGAGACAAGACAGCATTGGATTTATTGATTTATTTACTGTATATTTCTGCTGCCACACAGATCTAATTTATTTCCCAGCTGTTTTACCTTCACGGACATAACTGACTGTTTTTTGTAACTCATGTGTATTTTTAAGTAAACTTGTGTGTGAATGAGAACTTAGTTTAGTACTCACATGCTGTG
>NW_015507605.1:5905-16856 GCF_001515645.1 Sinocyclocheilus grahami
ACAGACGCTTTCTGTCCGTGTGCTTCGGATGTGTGCGCTCAGAAAACCGTATATCAGAAGTTTAAACTTATATGGTTTATAACGTATGATTTCAGCACGAAAAACATGATAATCAGAACCAAAACAGATGTTTTTAGCAGATACGAGCTGTAATGGCACAGCTTAGTGATGTGTCGTTCGCAAACGAGCCGGCAGCCTATTCTTTGTGGCGAACGAGAAGAGCTAACTCCCGTCGGGGTGAGCCGAATCTTCAGCCGGAGCCTTCTATTTTAGCCCAATTTAAATTGTGAATAGTTTGTGTGTTGGTAAGAATTTTTTTTATTTAGTGTTTTCATAAAAGCCTTATTTTTATGCATTTTTTTCGTTAAAAAATAAGAAAATACACATGCAGCTAATCACATGGGAGGACAGACTAAGATTATACCATTATGTGAAAGAAGGAAGGGCGACACATGCTCCGAAGATAGCGAGTGTAGTGGTAAAGGCCAGGTACACAGAGCGATAGAGAGAGACGGGGGAGCCAGATTTAAACGCAAGGGCGCTGGTTAAGGTAATGGTAGGAAGACACTGCATTGTTGCAACATCGCTCCCCTCAGAGAGAGTCTTCTCAAAAACAGGTCAAATAATCACAGAGAGGAGAAATCGCATCAGCACATCCAAGCTGAGACATCTGATATTTCTGAATGCCAACCTGCACTAAAGACTAAAGTGTCTTAATGTTAAGACTTTTGCCTTTATTTATTTGTTTGCTGTGGTTCTGTGTTCAATTGTTCAATTAAAGTTGTATTAAAATGTTAAATAATAGTATCTGTGCATTTTTATTTTTTTTTGTAAGAAAGAAAACTGCATAAAAATAAGGCTTTTATGAAAACACTGAATAAAAAAATTGCTTACCAACTCACAAACCATTCACAATTGCTAAATTGGGCTAAAATAGAAGGCTCTGAGTGATACTAAATAAAGAGCCATTTGGGAGCCGTAAGAGCCTCCTCTACGGGAGCCGAGCCAAAAGAGCCGAATCTTTGAAAAGAGTCGCACTTCCCATCACTAGCGCAGCTCTATTCTGGAAAAGAGGGCGGGGAGCCGCAGCTAATTTGCATTTAAAGACACAGGTCCGAAAAACAGCGTGTCTCTGCTTCCACTCAAAATAGGCATTTTCAAAATGATATAATAAATGATCTGTTGAGTATATTGAGCTGAAATTTCACAGACACCTTCTGGGGACACCAGAGACTTATATTACATATTGTAAAAAGGGGCATAATATGTCTTCTTTAAAGCGTTCAAACACAAGACGTGGAAAAACTCAACTGAGTACTCGCGCACCGTGTTCGGTGTGCACGCAGAGAGCCGCGTCTCACGGACAGCAATACCGAACCGAGCTCTCCTTTGCGTCCTCCTGCACCTGAATGAACAAATGCAAATCGCAGTTTAAACATGCAACCAGAAAAAGATGTGAAAGAGCCCAATTCAGCACCCGCGCGTGGTGTTCTGTGCGCACAGTGCGCACGCAGATAGACACGTCTCAAAGCGCTTGAACACCTCATTTGCCTCTTCTTGCTCTTGTACCGACAAATACATATAAAATTATGTCAAAATACCCGTCTTGGAGAGTATCCTAGAAAAAACTGTCGGTTATGTCTAAAGTGAAAGTAAACAGTGGAGAAAGAAATAGGATGTGTATCATTATAATGGATGCATTGTCTCTTAAAGTGACCGCGCATAATTTACTAGCTGCTGTCGGTGTCCTTAATGTTAATCCAAATTGGTAGGTATACGTTAAAAACACATGCATACACTTTTCTTCATCGTATACATATTATTTTAACGTAACTTGTTCACTTTCCCAGTAAAGCTGTGTTAATTAGTTCCAATCGGACTGCCAGCGCCGCTGCTGGAGGAAAAAGCCGATTAACACAGTTTGACTCGGAAACTGAGCTCTCGCTCAGATATTTGCTCCGATACTCTTTAGCTTGCAAGTAACATCAGACTAAAACGTACAAAAAGTGATTAAAAAGTCGAAAATTAAAATGAACCTACCATAGCCTACTCTCTTGTAGGCTTTCATCTTCTGTCACAGAGCCGTTGCGCGAGGAGGTGTGTGGTTGTTTTTCGCGGTCATTTGGTACAACTGGGTATTTTATGAATTTATACCACCTTTTGGTGGATTTTTATTGATAGAGAAATCTGTTGAGGATGAGATGTGAACCAGCTTTCCCAGGATTGCTATAGATAGAGGTGCTGGAGTCAGATGGCTACTCTTCCCAATTGGCATAAGTTGGGTTTCATTCCTCATGTCCTCAGCAGTGGTAAGGCTTTGAGTAGATTTTGAAATTGCAAAATCCATCATTTTCCTGTTCCTGCTCAAAACCAAGACAAAATTGGAAAATAATTAATCAAATCGCAGTTTTTTCTATTTCTATAAAACCTGAGCAATAAAATCCTCAGAAATGTTCACGTTTGCTCAAGCATGTTGCCAAATAATGTATACTTTCAAAATAGGCCTACTTTGTCAATGCCAAAAATATAAGAACATGTGTTTTCAGTGGTCTTTCAAAATTTGCTTTGCTTGAGAAAACATGAAAATATTTAGATACAACTTTTTTTGGTGATTTTTGGTAATCGATATCTGACACTAACTTTTTCAACTTCTGCTCTTGGCTAGAGAGAAAGATAGTTTATGATTAAAAACATCAATGAGTAGAAAGTGTTGTAATGGTGGATACAATTCAGTGTGCTCTATGGAGAGATCATACTTTATATAAAAAAATATATATAAAATAATTTAAAGAAGTGTGCATAGATTTAAGAGGCTTTATTTACAATTACTACAGTTTTCAATAATCCCGTGGAGAGATCACATAATCACATGAGATTAGTTTAAATATCTTTTCAGTCATAATATGCAATTAATATGAGCAATGAAAAAATGTTGTCCAGAAATGATGTCAACTTCTGCCAGCAGAACAATAACATATTGAAAACTAGCTCTATAGATCATTTGCACACTTGTAAATGGCTGGCTAAATGAATGTCACAATCACAGGAGAACACGTAGGTAAGTGAACATAACAACAGCAGGTTTATTCAGGTGAATGGCAGATGAAGACAAGACAGCAATAGGCAGGTGAGCATCCAAGTTTCAGAGATTAGTCTTTGGTAACTTAGCTTTGTATTAACAGATTATCCTTTCTTTGTTCTTAGGTGGCAGGCATTGGAAGAGGATCGCGGGAGCTCTGGAGAATGAAGACGAGGACACTGAAGAACGGGCAGGTAAGTAGACATAGAGTAGGCAGGGATGTGCTCAGACATTTTGAGGGGCAGGGGCTCAAGTGGAAAAAAAAGAGCACTTCTCATTTTTTTTCCCTAAACAAAACGTTAAATATATTAGGGGTGTGCGATATTGACAAAAAATATATATCTCAATATTTTCTGTATTTTTATTGATAACGATAATTAGACGATATTACGATGTTATTGTGCTGATATCTTAAGGACTAACGTGGACAGCTGACTCCTAAAGTTTTTGATATTCTGCATATTCTGTGTGGTGATCAGTTCACAGCAGTGATAGAAATTATCTTTTCCAATACATTTAAATTTATTTTATTCCTTTTATGGGCATTTTTACCTTTATAGAGCCCTTTTTTCTAAAAGTGTGCATCATCTTTTCAGTCAAATTCTTAAACTGAATCAGTCAATTAGAATAATAAGTCATTTGGGCTGTTACCAATCAAATGAAATCAGTATTGACAAAATTAATCTTTGCAATGCAGAGAAAACACAGAAGCTACATTAGAAGTGGCATTTAGATGCATTTACACACTGTTTAATGCAGTTACAAATGAATTAATACTATTTTAAACATAAAATGTTGAATAATTAAAATGAAAAAAAAAAAAAAATATATATACTTTAAATGTGAAATTAAAGTATGTTTAAAGTATGCTGCCTTGTAGGTGGCAGCAAGTTACTGTTAATAAGTGAGTCATTGCGACTGAACCGAATCATTTAAACGGTTGATTCAATCAGGAACAAAACAGCGTCAAGTTGCTCAGAGACAGGAAATGGAATTATATTGGTTGGCGAAATAGAGCAAAAACAGTCAATATCCAGACCTCTATAATAACAGACGGCTGCAATAATGCTCTCTTCTATTGTCTGATTCAACCAGACGTGCCTATAAGCTCTTCGCTGATTGGCTTGCGCGAGAACGCGTCAGGCGAATTTTCCGCTCACACCAGATGCGAAGCGAATATGCGTATCGCGTCACTCGCGCGAATAAAAACAGCGCAATAAACCGTGGTGGAGATAACTCCAATCGCTGTTTTGTACCTGTTGTCAAAAAGTCCCAAATACAATGGAAAGCCAAACGCCGACGTGTCTGGGTTCACAGCACCATCCAGAGGAGGATGAATAACGTTAGGATCCTGTATTAATGTGTGGGTTACATTTTACTACTGTATATATACACTGATATTACTGTTATTTTTTATTATTGATAGCAGCATCTCTGTAGCCATGCTAATAAAATACAACTACCACTACAACTGATTTTAATTGTTTTCTATGCTCCAGACCTATATAATAACAGATGGCTGCAATAATGCTCTCTTCTATTGTCTGATTCAACTAGACGTGCCTATCCACCTTTTTCTTCAACGCGGAAGTAAGCCTATGGGTGAGACTTCCGGTTCATTAGCCGCTATAGGTAAATAACTAGGAGAATAACAACGTGCAGTAAACGGTAAAACTGTTTGCACTACAAACCAGTGTGTTCATAATTAAAATAATACATTGAAATAATATGATAAGACACACCAACTTTCAATATCAAGCAGCAAAACTAACTGTTTTGCTCAGCTAAAAATAGCTGGAAGGAGTGGACGCAGATGAGACCGGAAGCCAGACCCATATAAGAGCACTTCTCATTTTTTTTCCCTAAACAAAACGTTAAATATATTAGGGGTGTGCGATATTGACAAAAAATATATATCTCAATATTTTCTGTATTTTTATTGATAACGATAATTAGACGATATTACGATGTTATTGTGCTGATATCTTAAGGACTAACGTGGACAGCTGACTCCTAAAGTTTTTGATATTCTGCATATTCTGTGTGGTGATCAGTTCACAGCAGTGATAGAAATTATCTTTTCCAATACATTTAAATTTATTTTATTCCTTTTATGGGCATTTTTACCTTTATAGAGCCCTTTTTTCTAAAAGTGTGCATCATCTTTTCAGTCAAATTCTTAAACTGAATCAGTCAATTAGAATAATAAGTCATTTGGGCTGTTACCAATCAAATGAAATCAGTATTGACAAAATTAATCTTTGCAATGCAGAGAAAACACAGAAGCTACATTAGAAGTGGCATTTAGATGCATTTACACACTGTTTAATGCAGTTACAAATGAATTAATACTATTTTAAACATAAAATGTTGAATAATTAAAATGAAAAAAAAAAAAAAATATATATACTTTAAATGTGAAATTAAAGTATGTTTAAAGTATGCTGCCTTGTAGGTGGCAGCAAGTTACTGTTAATAAGTGAGTCATTGCGACTGAACCGAATCATTTAAACGGTTGATTCAATCAGGAACAAAACAGCGTCAAGTTGCTCAGAGACAGGAAATGGAATTATATTGGTTGGCGAAATAGAGCAAAAACAGTCAATATCCAGACCTCTATAATAACAGACGGCTGCAATAATGCTCTCTTCTATTGTCTGATTCAACCAGACGTGCCTATAAGCTCTTCGCTGATTGGCTTGCGCGAGAACGCGTCAGGCGAATTTTCCGCTCACACCAGATGCGAAGCGAATATGCGTATCGCGTCACTCGCGCGAATAAAAACAGCGCAATAAACCGTGGTGGAGATAACTCCAATCGCTGTTTTGTACCTGTTGTCAAAAAGTCCCAAATACAATGGAAAGCCAAACGCCGACGTGTCTGGGTTCACAGCACCATCCAGAGGAGGATGAATAACGTTAGGATCCTGTATTAATGTGTGGGTTACATTTTACTACTGTATATATACACTGATATTACTGTTATTTTTTATTATTGATAGCAGCATCTCTGTAGCCATGCTAATAAAATACAACTACCACTACAACTGATTTTAATTGTTTTCTATGCTCCAGACCTATATAATAACAGATGGCTGCAATAATGCTCTCTTCTATTGTCTGATTCAACTAGACGTGCCTATCCACCTTTTTCTTCAACGCGGAAGTAAGCCTATGGGTGAGACTTCCGGTTCATTAGCCGCTATAGGTAAATAACTAGGAGAATAACAACGTGCAGTAAACGGTAAAACTGTTTGCACTACAAACCAGTGTGTTCATAATTAAAATAATACATTGAAATAATATGATAAGACACACCAACTTTCAATATCAAGCAGCAAAACGAACTGTTTTGTTCAGCTAAAAATAGCTGGAAGGAGTGGACGCAGATGAGACCGGAAGCCAGACCCATATCATTTACAAATGGCCGCGCCCATTTTTACGACAAGAAAAAGGTGGATAAGCTCTTCGCTGAAAACGCGTCAGGCGAATTTTCTGCTCAAGTTGAAATTTTTGAACTTGCGCGAAAGACCGAAGGCGAATGAGGCGAATGAGGCAAATATCTCGCGTTCGCTGCAAACGAGTCGCACATTTCGCGTCATTCACGTCGCCTGGTGCGAATTCGCCTCTATTCGCGTCTTTGCATGGACTTTGTATGTAATCTACTCGCGCAAATAATCAAATTCGCGTTTGGTGCTGCACACATCTGGATATTTGGGTTAAACTCTTCTGGAACAGTGTTGTAAATAAAACTTAACCACTGATTTGTAGTCGTGTGACGACCCCGGGCTGGACTCCGCTTCGTCAACGGTGAAAGCCGATCCGGCGATCCACAGCAAGAAGTTGATGTATTCCCTCTAGCGACCAGCACAGATCAGCTCTAGGCAGCGGCAACAATACTACAGTGAGAATAAAAGTTTCTTTCTTTGCGTGAACATTTGGGCGGCGTTATGCAAATCTTCCCACGTAGTGAGGTAGATATGTGGGGGCGTGTTAGAACGAGCCGTTTTAGGTAGGTGTGGCTGACTCTGAACTTTTATAAAGAATATCTCTTTGGATTTGAGACTTTAGTCTTTGCAACTTTACAGATCTTCTTTATGCACCAAGAGCTTGTAACACTCCAAAGAGAAAGGAAAAATTGAAATTGCATCATATAACCCCTTTAAAGGTGGGGTATGTATTTTTTCAAAAACGCTTTAGAAAACTGAGTCGGGCCGAGTACCAAAACAAACTTGTAAGCAGTAAGCAGTTAGGGGCATGTCTACTCATGTCATGATGGGGAGGAGAGAACGCTCAGTGCACAGAATGGATATTAGCCGAGCCAATCGACGACAGAACGATTGAGATGGCGGATAAAAAACAAAAGAGGAAAACGTCTGTGGAACAAAAGAAGGCTTACGATAGGGCAAGAAGTAGGACCCGTGTAAATATCGGATCAGCTTTCCAGCGCTGGAGAGAACTCAAGGAGTGGGAAGGCCTGCGATAGGACGCCGAGGTTGCTTTGTTTCTTCTCGATAGGTGAGTAACATTGGTTTTGCTTTCACTTATTGATGACATCATACCCTTGGCCGGCTGGCACAGCAGATTCCACCATAATTTTTGCCTGGGTTGCATACGTATGTGTAGGACAGAGCTATCAAATTAGGGGAGAGACCCTTTTGGGGTAGGGGCGTGTTTGTTTTGGTGATTTGAAATATCAACATTGGCTACCAGAAATCATTTACCCCACCTTTAATTTAAAAAGAACTGGACAAGGGCTATTTAATTGGTCTTTTTCATACCTCCCCGTTTAATGCATACCGTGTCAGTCCCATAGGGGTAGCTACCGGAAAATACTAGTGTTGGGTCGTTCTTGAACCTTTAATGTGATTCGGGAAGAGCGAGTCGTCTCGGGGAGTGATTCGTTCAGTCGCGCATGTGCAACATCCTATAGGTTCTGTATTGGAATTAGTCAAGTAGTTCACCTGTTTCGAGTCTTCGGGTTTTTCGAGTCATCCGTTCATCACGTGACAGCCCCATAAGCTTAACCAATGCAGTCTGAGCCGGAAAGAGAATTGATTAGTTCATCTGTCGAGTCTTCGGGTTTGAGTCATTCGTTTATCTCGTGACAGCCCCGTAAGCTTAACCAATGCAGTCTGAGCCGGAAAGAGAATTGATTAGTTCATCTGTCGAGTCTTCGGGTTTGAGTCATTCGTTTATCTCGTGACAGCCCCGTAAGCTTAACCAATGCAGTCTGAGCCGGAAAGAGAATTGATTAGTTCATCTCTCGAGTCTTCGGGTTTGAGTCGTTCGTTTATCTCGTGACAGCCCCGTAAGCTTAACCAATGCAGTCTGAGCCGGAAAGAGACTTAATAATAATAACCAACTCTTTATTATCTTTGTTACAACATTCAGTGTTATGGAAAAGAACCATCATGACAGAAATTCACACATTTATAATCTGTAAGAAGTAAAAAGCTACAATTTGAGACCAGAAACGCATCACGTAACTGTAAATAATAATAATAGTATATATAGTAAATAATAATTATAATAATGATAATAATAATAATAATAATAACTATGCATCCGTTTGTAAGGAAGCTTATAAATGAACAAATTTCTCTATCCAATGCTGTCACGTCACGTGACAAAAGAACGAACGATTCGAAAGACTCGGGAGATTAACTAATCAATTCTCTTTCCGGCTCAGACTGCATAGTGTAACGCTTATGGGGCTGTCACGTGATGAACGAGCGACTCAAACCCGAAGACTCGAGAGATGACCTAATCACTTCTCTTTCCGGCTCAGACTGCATTGGTTAAGTTTATGGGGCTGTCACGTAATGAACGAACGACTCAAACCTGAACACTTGTCAGATAAGAGGTGAGGTGAGCTAATCATAGACTGAAGACCCAGGTAAACAATGAATTAATCTTTTCTGTTTCTTATAGCATTATAGTTTTGTATTGTTTGTAGTGTGATCAACGTTTGCTTAAGTAGTAGACGTGTTAGGGAAGTAACATGCAACATTTTAATTATATTTTGCTAAAATGAACGGAATTACTCAAAAGAAGATTTGTTCATTTTGCTGAACCAGACTCAAAGGTCCGAGTCGGTAAAATGATCCGAACTTCCCATCACTAGAAAATACTCAGGGAAGAAAAGATTAATTATAGACTTATCTTCTTCCCATAATGGAGAAATCCCGAGCATTAATAGTTTAATCCCTGAAGACAAGTTTTCTTTAGCTTATGCCTCAGTTGACTACGCTATTCAGTTTATTAAATCAGCTGGGAATGGCGCATGGATGGGCAAAGCCGACATCATTGACGCTTTTAAAATCATGCCACTTCACCCCTCCCAGTGGCATCTTTTTGGCATCAGGTGGAGGTAAAAATGATATTTTTCCGTGCGACTAACTTTTGGTTGCTGTAGTAGTCCAAAAATCTTTGATTCTCTCTCAGAAGCGCTCTGCTGGATCCTGTTGAATAATTATAAACTTCCGTTCGTTCTTCATTTACTAGATGATTTTCTAGTCATCGACCTCCGATCGCTGTATCTCTACGTTGAAAGCTCTCTTCTCTAACCTCAATGTTCCTCTGTCACAAGAGAAAACAATAGGTCCTTCAACCTCTATTCAATTTTTGGGCATCACTCTTGAAAGTCAAGCCATGAAAGCTTCTCTTCCCGAAGTTAAGCTTAACCACATCCAGCAAATTATGTCGTCTTTTCAAATAGCAGGAACCATTTCTAAGCGTGATATTTTGTCTTTATTAGGGCATTTTAATTTCGCTATGCGCAATATTCCCCATGGTCGCGCATTCATTTCCAGATTATTGCAGCTATCAAAGTCTGTCACTAACCTACATGAAATTATTTGTTTAGATGAAGGATGCCAGTCTGATCTACGCTTTTGAAACTACCTACTTAACAACTGGAATGGAGTCTCTTTCTTTTATGACGAGTCGTTCGAAACCTCTATTTCTCTCAATCTCATTACAAGCACAGCTCCGTCAATTGGTTTCGGAGGGTCATGAAGTAATGAATTGTTCACCGACACTTGGCCCAGCGAAATTATCAACCTACCACCAGAAATTAAAACTATAGCTCTATTCAAGATTTATTATATTGTCATAGCCGGTCTGCTTTGGGGAAACAAACCCAGGTGAAAAAGAAATATATTTAAATTGTGCTTTTTCAGACATACTTACTATATTTAAATTATACTATACTAAGTGCATATTAAATGTATTATTTTGAAACAACTTTAAGTACGGTATATTAAGTGTATTTCAAGATATGTTTAAGTTTGATTTTAATCTATTTGTAATATATTTAATATATTGAAATTGTGTTAAATTGGAACCACTTTAAGTATATTTAGTGCAATTTAAGTGTATTTCTTAAAATACATTTAAAAATGTCCTTTTAATACTTCATGAACTACAGTTAAGAGTATATTTGAAGCATCGTTTTAATGTGTTTCAAGTACATTTCAGTTGTATTTCAGCTAATTGGAAATGCATTAGCATTACACTACTAGTATATTATAAAGCTGCTTTTTTCAGTATATACACACACATACACATTTTGATATCTAGAAAACTTTAATGTATTATATATTGTTATGTACATTATAAATATTCATAAAGTACACTAAAAAAGGACAGCAGCATATATACTTTGGTGAAAAACAAAACATACTATTAAATGTATTAAAAATGCACTTGAAATACAAGTATGTTTATAGTATATTTGTATTACTACAAACATACTCAAGTATATTTTAATACATTATTAAAAAACATAAATAAAAAAAGACTGAAATGCTATGGCAGAGCTATCTTTTCCATTTGTAGAACATTTCAGTTATACCGGCCTTACTAAAAA
>NW_015507605.1:17023-47145 GCF_001515645.1 Sinocyclocheilus grahami
ATACAATATTTTGCACCAGAGCCTTGCAGCTTTAGAAAAAAACAAAACAGAAACTAAATTAAATAACAGATTTTTACATGAATGGCTGAAAGCAAGCACAAATTAGCCAGCTGGAATGGACACATTGCTAATGTTTTTCTTCCAAGATTGACCAAATCACCCTCCATTAGGCCTGATTCAAAAATCTCTATAACAGAGGCGATACAACATGAAAATATACTTACTATTCCTTTGCTTGTCTCTGCACTCATAATATTAATATTTCACACACACACAAATGCAAATGATGATTGATGATTTGTTTTCTTTTTAAGAATGACAGTACGCTGAGAACAATGTAACGTTACCTGGTCGGTAATATAGTCAAAAACCTTCCCAGCCTCAGCAGTTTCAGATGTATTGTATGCTCTCATATAAGCAACCCTTCTTACAATTTAATCTTTGTTCTTATCTGTAATGAGAAATATATATTAGAAAATAAAGGCGATAAGGTTGTCAAGCTTGAACAAATATAAACACCAACCAACGAACACTACCACAGTTGGCTAATCAGCTCAAGACAAAGTAATTGTATGTTCATAATCATGGTTTTTCAAAGATCATTAACCTCATTACAATGAAGCCAAATTGTTCAGGAAATCAGAAAAAAATAAATACACAACTTCATTTTGCAAATAAAAGAATGTTAATGTTGTACATGTTATAATGACTAATTTTATTTTATTTATTTATTTCTGCCAATGCATGTCAAAAACACGACTGGCACAAAACAAATAAGGTTAATTAAATCTTACCTGAAGTCACAGTGAGGTTCCAAAAGCCAGACGCCATACACGCTTGCAGAAGCTGCTAAAAATAAGAACATGCTGCTATATTTTCTAATTAATTTCATAGTTCCCCCAAAACAATTTGAATTCTGTCATCACTCACCCTTAAGATGCTCCAAACGATCTAAGACTTTCGTTCATCTTCAAAAGAAAATAGGAGATATTTTAATAAAAATCTGAGAGATTTATGATCAACCGATGAAAGAAGATTCATCAAAGATGTTCACGTTTCAAAAAGTTGAAATCGCAAAAAAAACATCGCCAAAGTAATCCATATGAATTGTGTGGTTTCCTCCAAGTGCCCTAAAGAGACACGATCGCGACCGCGCTATATAATACTGTTTAAATTTAGACTTATATTCATATTCAAGACACATTTGCACACACATCATATTTTATATGCGAAGCTCTCTGGGGTGAGCTCATTATCATGCGAACCAATCAGAGCCGTTCAATGGCTCTGGAACCAATCAGGTTTAGTCAGTGTGCTGTTTGAATATACACAAGTAAGCGCAAGATTATTATTATTTTTTTCGTATATGATGTTGAAATCCTTGTGGGAATTTCAGAAATATATATTAGAAAATAAAGGCGTCAAGCTTGAACAAATTTATAAACACCTAGCTTATTACTATTAATGTATCATGTAATGAACAACAGCCTAATCAACCAAAGTAGCATAACCTTTTAAGTAAAACTGAACAACATATTTTAAATATCACAATGCTTAATAATAGTTGACAAACGTTTGTACATTGATACATTAACACCCCACTAAAAGTGTAATCATTTTGTTATGTTTTTACACAAAGTAGACATAAAATATACTTTAAGTAAGGGTAACCTAAGTATGTTTTCTGTAAATACACTAAAAAGTCACTAAAAGTATGCTCGTGTTTAGTATATCCCTTAAAAGTGTAACTAAAAATATATTTATTAACATAGTATTTCTACTATACTTTTTAGAAATATACTAAGGCGCTTGTGTTTAGCATATTCCTTAAAATGTAACTAAGCATATATTTATTACCAAAGTATTTCTAGTATACTTTTTATAAATACATTAAAAGTATGCTTCTGTTTAGCATATTTCTTAGAAGTATAACTAAGCATATATTTAATACAAAAGTAGGCCTACTTCTAGTATACTTTTTAGAAATATATTAAAATGCAATTCAATATATTTTATTGCACTTCAAATAAGCATGCTGGGAATACAAATGTATTATAAACATACTACTTGAATTTCAAGTATATTTTTAATACATTTAATACTATGTCTTTTTCACCTGGGAATGGTGTCGCAAATAGATTCCGTTTCTTTGTAATGACAAATCCACATTCAATATCCTCAATAAAGGCCGCTCCGATACCCCTTTTATCAACCGTTTAATTAGACATCTCACAAGCATTTGCGTTAACAATAATTTTATCCTCAAAGCTGCCTACCTACTTCATATCAAAAACAAAGCTGACGCGCTCTCACACTTTATATTTCAGGAATTCCATGCCCGTTGCCCAGAAGCACATCCATCCAGCCTGCCTTGCCCCCCTTTCAGCAAAACTGTCTTGGATTAAGTTCATTAGCCAATGATATAACTGCGAGAGAAAAAGTATTGAAATATATATTTTCCTTGTGTTTCCTTCCTGCTGTGTGAGCTACTGAAATGAGCCGCACTGTGAAACAGCCAAACAGAGCAGAGCTCAACATTATTATGACCATTCCAAATAAGGTAAAAACAGACCATTTCTTTCTGGACAAATCCTAGGGTTGTAAATGGACATGTAAAACCGTTTGCCCTTACCTAAGCCACATACTTTCTATGTAGATATCAGAGAACAATTTAAAATATTGTATCAATGCATTCTATGACACCTTTAATCCAGCATTTTTCCTAAAATTCTTCAATGTAAAAATGTTATGTTTTCTCTCATACAAGAACACTATGTTCTTGTGTGTTTTTCATGTTCAGTGTTCAGTGTTTATTGTCCAACTGATCAGGAAGATGAGCTTTGACGACTTCATCATCGCCTTGGAACAGAATCTTCACAGCAGTCTTCATGTAATCTGGAACCTGGGCAGTATGGAGGCGAATCTGATCCATGCTTGTATGGGCCTCATTAAATACCCACCAGGCCAACCAGAGTTACACACTTTACATACTTATGTTTTCTCTCATGTAAGAACAAGAACCCTATGTTCTTGTGTGTTTTTCATGTTCAGTGTGCAGGGGAGTGTACAACAGTTTGTCAACATGAACACTCTACCCTAGTGAAAAAAAGTATACCAAGTATACTTGCAGCCAGACTAATTGTCAGTATACCGTATTGGCCCGAATATAAGACGACCCCCCTTTTCCAGATGTACCTTTTGGAAAAAGGCTTTTTAAAAGCCAAATCTTGTTTTTTCTCAGTAAAACACATTTTGTTTTCAATTATTTTCATATTGCATATTTTTCCTATTTAAATTTTTGTTTTGAAAGTATGGTAAAAACTGGTAAAATGTACCAACAATCACATTTAAAAAAATATACACTTTTTGATATACCATAAAAAAAAAACAGGTAGCCCATCTGAATTATCCATCTAATAGTAGCCTACCAAAATCTTATTAAGAGTAGAAGTTAAATCTTACTGTAGTCTTCAAATCTGGGTACTGTCTTACGTTTTAAAATCACAAAAGGAGTTTGGTCCCATCAGGCTAACGTGACAGTCACGACTCATGCAGCTGTAAGGTTTTCTTTTTCTTTTGTTTTTACTCGCGATCTTTACAACATGCATTACATTACGTATTTCATGGCACACTCGTTTTATGCGTATTTGGCGCCACCTATTGTTGTGGGTGTATTATTGACATGTCAAAGTCTAGACCCTGAATATAAGATGACCGCGTTTTTTCAGATGTATTTCCAAGAAAAAAACATCTTCTTATATTCGGGACAACACGGTACTTCAAGTGTGTTAATGATTAGTTAACTTGAAGTGTGCTATTTTGGATCAACTATTTTTGTACTAAGTGTATTTTAGTTGTAATTAAATTATACTAAAGTATAACTTTAAGTGTATTTAGCGTACTTTTCTATACTAAATTGGAACAACTTAGTACACTTTAAGTATATGCCTATTTACATGCTTGATTAGTGCTATTAAAGTGTACTTTTTTTGTATTATGAGTACATTACAATTTAATTATGAGTGTCTTTGAATCACACAAGCAATATACTATAAATGCATTATTTTTGAGTAAAAATATGCTAATTTCCCCCCAATGCTGAATCTACTTTTTAAGGTCATTACAATAAATACATAACTTCAGTGACAGACAGAGACACATTATTAACAATTCAAACAGTGTTTATTTAAACCTCAAATGGTTTTAGCATTGCAAAACATAAAATGCACCAACCATGTTTTTAAATAAAAAGAACGCTGAAAGAAACAAACACAAAAACATTTAGCAACAGCAGCAACACACAAACTTCACTTTTTTGCTGAATTTGATTTTTTTACTTTATTCCAAATGTAAAATAAATACAATAAAACAAAACAAAAACAATAAAACAATACAAAACTATTTTAAATTACACATGTCCAAAAAATATTGCAATTCTATAAAGAATTGCTCTTTGTTACACTTGCACCTGATGGCCGCTCACACATCAGATGTACTTGTGTATGGAAACTCCACAAGAACAGCATATATTAAAGTAAAAGAGGTAAGGTCAGAGGGCATGTTCATAAAACTTTTTCATCAGACTGTAAATCTCCTGTATTAAACCCGTACTACCTAATAGAATGAACATCACGATTAGCGTGAGGAATTGTATCAGTATGTCACGTCAATATTGCTTCCAGTGTATTAGTCAAACATACAGTATACAACAGAAGTGAGTACACCCATATAGCATCACTTTAAATCACATGATACAACACTATTCAAGTTGAAAAGTATAGTATGTATAGTACAGATCAGACTAAATTGTAATGTAGACACATGCATTTTCTGTAAAGCTGCTTTGAGAAGTTAGTGTACTCTAAATGAGGGCATAAAGTGCAAAAGCAGCAGCAGTGCACTGATCCTAGACTTGGTTGACATCACCTCTCCATCTTGCTTCCAGTGTATTAGTCAAACATACAGTATACAACAGATGTGAGCACACCCATATAGCATCACTTTAAATCACATGATAACACTATTCAAGTTGAAAAGAATAGTATTTATAGTACAGGTCAGGCTAAATTGTAATGTAGACACATGCATTTTCTGTAAAGCTGCTTTGAGAAATTAAATCTAAATGAGGGCATAAAATGCAAAAGCAGCAGCAGTGCAATGATCCTAGACTTGGTTGACATCACCTCTCCATCTTCAAAGACAATCAAAACATCCAGTGGGTTCCCTCATGACATTTACACTAACTTTTGTAAGTCTTCCAGAGCTGTCGGTCAACTGGATTTAATTGGAAAAAACTTTCAGGGGTGTTTTTATTAATAAAACATCCACATAAATATAATTTAATAAATATAAATAATAAATCAACACACCTTTATACAAACCCAAAGCAACTTTAAGATAAGTGCAAGTGGAAATATAACACAAAAGTTATAAGTCACAATCCATATTAAGAAAGCCTACTATAACTATAACTTTCAAGACCCAACTCGTATTCTTCTGAAGCATAATGACTCTGAATAAAAGGCAAACTGAAATTTAATGTTCTTCATTCTGCCAATACAGTCTGAATCAAAAATGGTGGCACACTACATTACTTCAAACATCACTGATCCTGGATATCACGATGTCAGTGACGTGGTGTGAAAGAACCAGTGTTTGTCTGGGCTGTGTATGCACGAGTTGATCAATGTTCAGATTTAAATTTCATTCCAAAATATTGTACTGATTCAGAATACACATTTGTGCTGCTACATTTGCAAAAATAGCAATTCATCCAAAAATGAAGAAATGTACTTAAAAAAAACTTTCAGAAAGTGATGGTTTACATCTCGCAAAACACTAAAACCCATCAATTAAATCCATGTGAATTCTTCTTACTTCACTTTAGGCCCGTAGTATTGCAGCCATCTTGTGGCCTTTGACATCCCAGCACTCCACGCTGCCTTTGCTCTGAAAACATTGATTTCAAAAACATATGCAATTATGAGTTTCAAATTAAAAAACGCGAGGCACAAATATGAGTCTGAAATGGTAAATGACGTTAGCAAAACAGCCATCACAAACAGCAACTTAATTAGCATCACATGAATATGCTAGATGAACCTGATGAAGCGGATCATAAATAACGATTAAGAAAAAGTTCAAAGTTATTGTAATATAGTGAATGGGCGGGTTTGTCTACCTGTTCAATTAGTTTCTGTGGCGCGAGTGTCGGTTAGATCTGTCAGCCGTCTTTCTGGTTTAAAAGACAAAAAATCATCGGACTTGTTTGTCTGTTTTTTATTTTCCCACTGACAAACTGTGGTGTAAAACACTATATTTAACACTTGCCGTTGATAACTTTGATGTAATGTCATGTTAATTCCTCTTTGCTAACTAATACACTAGTGTTGCCGAGCTGGTTAATCTTCAAATAAGATACGGCAAAAAACCATAAACGTTCAAAAGTTTTTTTAAGGAATAAAGAAGCTTGAAATGCTTACGTTACCTGTTCTTTTTCGTGACTCTTCTTTGAGTGAGCTCCGCTCAGCTGTGATTGGACGGGCTGACGTCACGGGACTGACTAGATAACGGCCACGGTTTTTGAATATTTTTAGGAAACACATTACATCAAACATCACTGATCCTGGATATCATGATGTCAGTCACGTGGTGTGAAAGAACCAGTATCTGTCTGGGCTGTGTATGCATGAGTTGATCAATGTTCAGATTTAAATTTCATTCCAAAATATTGTACTGCTTCAGAAGACACATTTGTGCCACTACATTTGCAAAAATAGCAATTCATCCAAAAATGAAGAAATGTAAGTTACTTAAACAAACCTTTCATAAAACGATGGTTTACATCTCGCAAAACACTAAAACCTATCAATTAAATCAATGTGAATTCTACTTACTTCACTTTACGCCCCTAGTATTGCAGCCATCTTGTTGCCTTTGACATCCCAGCACTCCACGCTGCCTTTGCTCTGAAAACATTGATTTCAAAAACATATGCAAGTATGAGTTTCAAATAAAAAAACGTGAGGCGCAAATATCAGTCTGAAATGGTAAATAACGTTAATGGTAAAAATATCCATCAGACATTTCAAACTCTCTCAGACCAGGAGAAAGTGACGTATCTGTTAGGAGAACAGAAGAACTGATGTTTCCAGCACAGCTACATTATATTAGGCCAAATTACTCTATTATATTACTTAGATGTATATTTTGCTTCTGTAAATATGTCTAATCCCTTATTTTATTTTTATTTCTAGTTTATATACTTACATACATTAGTAATTCATTTTGCACTACATGCTTAATACTTTTTATATGTTATTATTATTACTATTACAATTAATATTATTCTTTTTCTTTCTGTTAATATATGTGTACTATTTGTAAGCAGTCCAGCTGCAATTGCTTTGGCAATACAAATGTATCATTTTTGTCATGCCAATAAAGCACTCTTAAATTGAATTGAAAATTGAGAGAGAGAGAGCGAGAGAGAGAGAGAGAGAGAGAGAGAGAGAGAGAGAGAGAGACTGATAGGCGAAAAGAAAAGAGCAGGAAAAATAAAGGTACACATACCAGCTTCATCAGCTGGCCAATCAGAGCAGACTGCGCTTGTCGGAAGGAGGGACTTTTTAGAAAACGAAGCATTTGAGAGAGGCGGGGCATAGAGGATATTAAGTATATATTTACACTATAAACAAAAATGCAGAGGGATTTTGTTTCTCAAATCAGTGAGTTTCAAAAAAGTTTTTGTAACTTTCTAAGTTGGCTTAGAAAAGTAAAATCAGTAGGCGATACAGTAACAAAGCAACAGTAAATAGTAGAGTAGTAGCAGTATTGTTTTTTTATTGTCTTTTCATGGAAATATTTTATTAACATTATCTTTATTCAAGGACAAATCATGCACAGCCAACTGAAATGCTTTATTAACTAAATACTAAGGAAAAAGAAAAAAAGAAAAAAACATTCCACATATATTTCTTCTTACTAACAAGTTTAAAAGCAAATAAAAAACAGATCTATTAAAAGCAAATATTTCCTGTCACTTTCACTTTCCATAAAGATCATGCATAATTATACAGTGTGTTTTTTAAGAATCATTTTCTAGCTGAACATATAATATGACTATGATTGTATTATATGATATGATATTAAAATGTAAACACAGAAACAAAGTACAGTTGAGCTTTATATCTCTGTACACACAAACTTAGTTTGATTTGGATTGAGAGGGTGTTAAAAATCTCAGTATCAGCTGTCTTCTGTTAATGCAGATACTCCTGCAAACACTTATCCATATAAGATAATGTTTCTTGTTCAGTTTATGTTTGTTTAAATTAATTTGCTTTGTTTATTGATTAAAATGATAATACATTTTATACAGTTATAAAGACTACGTTTGGATATTAACAATACTATAATCTAAACTGAGCTGTCATGACTATTACATGCTACTGGACAGCAAAGCTTTAATCTTAACTATGGAAGCATTATTTTGTACTTGTAAAATAATTGGTAGATTCTCTCAGGTGTATGATGCTACGTCTTCCTCACTGAATCCAGCTTGAACAGCCTCTTCAATTCTCTTGATTTTTTCAGGAGGAGCAGCAGGTAGAATGGCAAGCAACTCTCGATCGATCCTTTCCAGTCTTGCTGTGCTCTTCCTGTCAAACTCCTCTTTATTCTTCAGGACAAGCCTTAAAATGCCCTTCTGTGCCTCATCACAGGAGTTCTGGAGCAGTTGTCGCTCACGCTCAAATTCTGGCTTACTTTTATCCATGGCCATTAGTTTGCCCAGTGAACTGACACGGTCCATCAGGTACTTGCTGGAAACATCTGTGTATGTTCCAGAGATCATATGGACTAGACTAGCGATGTTACAGGCTTGGAAGGCTTGAGTATAGAGCAGATCTTTTGAGAAGAGCTTTGCATTGTAGGAGAGGGCTTGTGTTTTCTCAGATGTTGAGACAAAGTTTGTGAGAGTTTTGCTCAGGCTGGTTTTCACAATGTTGGAAACCATCTGAAAGAAGTGGACCATCTTCTCCCACTGCTCCTTCACTCTCCCCATGGCATCCATTCCTTTGACCAGCATCTGTATGGTAGTATTGAAGTCGATCTCTTTCAGTTCACAATTTCTCATAGTGACCAGGATTTCAGTTAGTTCCTTGTGGTTCTTCTCTAGGTTCTCCACACACTTCTCATAAGTCTCTCTTGTCTTGTTCAACTGAGCTCGGTTCTGCTCTATGGAGAATCGTGCATTCTCCGTGGCCTTCTGAGAAGGACTCCTGTTCTCTGACTTGTTTCCTTCTTTATACATCATTGGAGGTGTTGGAGCAATGGCTGGAGAATTTGTGATGTCTTTGCTTTTGCAATCAAAAATTTGAGCTGACTCAATCAGATCCAAGACCTCTTGTATTATTTTAGTGCTTTTGTCTTTGTCACATTTGCCATCAGGTGCATATTTTTCCAGCTGGCTGCATATTTCCATGCCCTTTTTGCACAACTTCTGAGCTTGTTTCTTTGCTGGGCAGTCAGGTATTTTCTTTAAACCATCAGTGATTCTTTTGAACTGTCTGTTTATGAAATCACTTTCTGTACATTTTTTCTTCTGATCGTATAGTTTTTTCCAGTCAATGTCATCATCCTCACTTTCCACATTCATCAGCTGCTGGATATTCTGGACACATTTTAAAATTTCAGCAGATTTACTATATGCATTTATTTCAGCAATCATGTCTGTTACACTTTCCTGATCTCTAATGTGGCTCCAAGTATCAGCTATCTTTGTTGTTGCAGAACACATGTTTCTCACTGGGTGAGTAATAACAGATGTCAGTCCATTAATCAGGCCTGTAACGCTCTGTGTTATCCCACCAACCACATCCATGGCAATCATGTTCCATCCACTAGGGAGAGAATCCATAGCTTTCTTGTAGCCCTCGTGAGCCTGATCCAGTTCCTTCTCCATGGCACTCACTGCCTTCTCAGTCCTTTTCTTGGTCTCTTGAGCTGACTGCTCCCTCAGTTTACTCTCTTCCAGCTTCTTCTTAACGGCTTCCATCTCTTCCCCATAGAAGTGCTCTGCATTCACACAAGCCTCCAGCAGCTCTTGAATGATATTGATGACATCAGTGAAGCGCTTTTCAGTTGCATCAGACAACTCAAGACATTCATCTGCAATGACTCTGATATTGTCCAGCTGATCAGGAAGATGAGCTTTGATGACTTCATCATCGCCTTGGAACAGAATCTTCACAGCAGTCTTCATGTAATCTGGAACTTGGGCAGTATGGAGGCGAATCTGATCCATGCTCGTATGGGCTTCATTAAATGCCCACCAGCCAGAGTTACACACTTGCATGAGGCAAGCGCGGAAAGAATCAGGGTATTTGATGAATTGATAGCCATCTTTAGGTGAATTTTTATTGATAGAGAAATCTGTTGAGGACGAGATGAATACCAGCTCTCCCAGGATTGCTATGGATAGAGGTGCTGGAGTCAGATACTCTTCCCAGTTGGCATAGGGCTGCATCATAAGTTTGGTTTCATTCCTCATGTCCTCAGCAGTAGTAAGGCTTTGAGTAGATTTTGAAATTGCAGAATCCATGGTTTTCCTGTTCCTGCTCAAGACAAAATTAAAAAAGAATTATACAAATATCACTTTTTCTATTTTGTAAAACTTGAATAATAAAATCTTCAAAAATGTCAACTTTGATCAGTTTGCTCAAGAATATTGCCAAATAGGCCTACTTTGTCTATTGAAAAAATATAAGAATATGTTTTCAGTGGTCTTTGAAAACTTGCTTTGCTTGAGAAAACACAAAAATATTCAGTTATAACATTTTTCTGTGATTTTCGGTAATCGAGATCTGACACCAAGCACATTTTTCCACCTGGATGAGCAATTCATGGACAGTGGTCAACAAACCAAAGAGAATGTGGAACAATAATGACGATTCACAGAGTGCAGGCACCATAGTGCTCACCTGAATCCATAACTGGTACAGATTCGCAGAAAATTACCATTGTTCGACATATAAATAATTTACCTCAAATTTATACCTCAAATAAAAAATGGAAAATATAAAGCAATGTAATATTAATTAGCCAGTCCACAAACTCATTGTCTCAAATGCTTGGGTTGTTTTTAAGGCCTGTTTTTAAGAAGCCCCACCCTCAGAAATAGGTGATGGGCTCTGATTGGTTAGCTAGCCCAGTGTGTTGTGATTGGCTAAACTGCCTCTAGTGCGTGTCTAAACGTCCCGCCCCTCACCTCAGCGGCATGTGCTCCGGTTGTATTGTAAACAACGGCGTCGTTAATATTGCTTATCAGTTTGAGCCCGATTGAGAAGCAGAGGATATTATTGAAGAGGATCGTGCAGAACCTGTGCAAGCAAGGCTTTTAATGGTAGGCCTATGTTTTTTCATATTTCGCTGTTATGTGTAAATGCTACTGCTTATGTTTTAACAGATTTTTACATGCACCTCTAGTTTTCTCTTCTCTAAAGCAGCGCAGCATGGCCTCGCCCCCTTTGCTGCCTTTTCCCGAGGGCGGGTTTTATCTGGGTTTGTGATGTCACGAACCCGGGAAGTAACTCGTTGTAGTTCCTACCAGCCATTTTTGTAGGCATTAAACTGCCAGAATTTTAAAAGACGATATATCCGTTTGCATAGAACTTTCAGTTTCGTAACGTTTCAGATATTGTTTATGCTCAAACAGCAACATTACACACTAACTAACGTTAAAAAAGTGAAATCGCAATCAACCACCCCTTTAAGATTTTTTTACCTCTTAGCTTGAAGAATTATTCTAATTTATTCTACTTATTCATTTATTGCATTGACACAATTCTGTTTCACACACCGCATCAGTGTGAAAGCTCTTTGTCAGTGGATGTTAGTGGATAGTTTTTTTATGTGTGTAAGAGCAACAATAGATACTGAACATTGCCTAGAGGGAAACATACTAGCCTACTTAATGTAACAGATTTTGATGTTTATGATTCAAAAGCATAAATGAGTAGAGAGTGTTTTAAAGATGGATACAAATTATTGTGCTCTGTGGAGAGGTCATACTTTATATCCATTGTTCATAAATTTAAAAGGCTTTTATTTACTTTATTTTACATAGGCTGTTACGATCGCCAGCTGCCCATGAGCTCCACTAGAGGGCTCTCCATCCCTTACCGTTTCAACTCACCCCGGACTCCATTTCCCAGGTTCCCTCTGCCCAGGAACTCGTTATCTGTTGACACCAAGAGGCAACCTCCCGGGCCATGTCCCAAATGGAACACTTCATGTGCACTTGCGGTCTTACGGACTTACAATGGCCGCCGCGTGCGCGTGTCCGGTGTCCCATTCGTCATTTTAGCGTTCAGAAGGGTGCTCGCGAGCCTTTGCGGCCGTTATGCGCCCTTGATCCGCACTTCTGCTAAAACCCGCACTGGGGCGAGCTCCGCAGCAGACTTCTACCCGACAGTCAAAGCGGCATTACGTCACGAAAGTGCGGACTCAGAAGAAGACCGCGAAGGTTTAGGGTGCCATTTGGGACAGGGCCCCGGTCTCTCGCTTGAAGCCAATACAGTGTGACTAAAACTGCAGTTCATCGACTGACCGCTAGAGGCTGGCTCCAAAAGGGAGTCAGTCCCATAGACTCCACATGTTAAAATGCCCAACTTTACAGCAGAAAAAAATATGTTTACAGCCTGGTACAAAAAGTGCTTTTGGTCTATATAGGTAATTTTGCCCTTCATGACAACTGTGAGGGGGTGAATTTTTTTATAAGTCATCCGTTTAAATTATATTAAGCCTTACATTTCTGCATAATTAAGGGCGTGGCAGGTGGACTGCCGCTCTGCTCCAGTGTGAAACTCGCTAGACTGTGAAACTTAGAAAAATGGCTTTAAAGATTTTTATTTGTCCAGAAAAAATGTATCATGGGTAGGACACTGGAAATCTGGCAATTAGATGTTTTAATGAAAATGATCTCAAACTTGATTTTTACCGCTATTTTGAAGTTTTTGTAGGTACTCTGCCTTTTGCACATGTCTGCAAAAAGTGAGATGTCACGCCAAGGCAAAAGGCAGTAGCTTCCACATTATATACAATATTTGGGTGCTGATCACCATTTACAGAATCATTATAGTAACATCTGTATACAATCTAGTGATCATTGGCTAGGCTATAACATATAGTAATGTAATTCCATTTTTTTTCTGACCGAAACAATCAGACAAAAAGTTAAACGTGAGTGGATACCGTTTTGCAACCAATTTATTTGCAATGTTCGCTAACATTAAAGGATGCAAACATACTTAGCCTATTGTTTTTACATCGAACTGAATGAAAATAGCTTAACCTAAGAAGGACGTGTGGATTGATGTGAACGCCAGCAGGAATAATGCTCAGAATGATTGTGAATTAAACATCTCCGATGACGTTCATTGCAATGTTTTTTATCGAGTTACAAGAAAAGGTAGGAAACGGATTTAATTGCGAACAGTAACTGATTTTATGTGATAGCCTATGCTGTCATGGCATTCGACTCCTCGTGCAGAAGTGTGCAGCCCTAGACTGAGAGCTGGCATCTGCATTATAAAAAGAAAGAAAAACTTGAAAGATTATTTTCGATTAATTATTGTTGCCAAGTTATCTAGTCGTTGCTTGTTTACAGTGCTTTGTTATATGGAGCAGTTTGTTAGATCGCGGTATATCTAATTTGTTTGTCTAAAGAAGTGCCGACAGATGTATGAAAGTACACAAGTTACACTGTAATTTAAACGCAGCAGACTTTAATGGACATTAAAACAAAGGCAGAATGCCGTACAACTCCAGGCTGGCACAGTAATATTGACAAACGACTAAACAAATGCAGAGCACCGTAACTTAATTTGAGCGATCTAAAAATGGTTTCAGCAACTAGCGCCTAGGCTGAGTTGCCCATTTTTGCCCATTTTGCGATTATCTGGGAGTGACGCACGCTGACGCGCTGCCAAGATGGCGGCGGTCGGCTCCGCCCACTTTAGGCTTCAGAACCCTACGAGTGACGTCACGGACACTACGTCCATGTTTTTTTACAGTCTATGGTTGACACTGGGTGTGCCTCACACGTCCTGAAAAGTGAAGCTGCTTTGATCGCCCCCTGGTGGCTGGCTGCAGTACAGGTCATAAACCCTGCCCTCTCCATGTAAACGAATGGGACTTGAGTCACAATAAAAATATAAATTACACTTTCAATACAATTTTCAGAAAGATGGTTTTGGTCATTTAAGGTAGCATCAGAAGAAGAAGATGCGTCGTCCATCTTTTTTTACAGTCTATGGTTGACACCCATGGATCGCGGATGACACTGGATGAGAAGCGGCATTATAATGCATTATAAATGTACCAAATCCTTGTTGTTGTACTACATAAAGTCTGTAAGATTGTACATTTTACATCCTAGTCTACATTTTAATAGGCTATTAGAAACAGTAAAAATAGTAGGCTATTAGTTAGATGCCAGATAATATTTATTAAGCTATGACTCTGGATAATTGATTTTTAGAATAGAGATCACGGTTCTCCCACGATTCTGAAAACAAAACATTAGACAAAAACAAAATCGTTTGATTTTAGCTAGTAATTTGATGCTATAAACGCGGGGCGTGTCTTTATGGTTGATTGGGTCTGCGGGAGTTTGATACCGCGGCTCCAAATGACGTCATTTACTCAAGATGGCAGCGGCCATACTGACAAAAACAAAATAATATATAGGCTAATTCACTTTGGTTTCTTACAAAATGTTTTATTTATTGTTATAAATAAGTCTAAAATGTTATAAATGAGCCTATTAACAATATATGTAAAAAATAAATAATAAATATTTGAAATAAATGAATGAACTTGATTTGATCGTTTTTGAACGAATCTCTTGATTGAATGAATTAGACATCCAATGCATTTATTTGAAGCGTAATGAGTTCCAAAGGTCAGTTTCTCATTTTGAATGCGTCTGCCGCAACATCACCCAGCAAGCAATAGCCGTCATTTCAATGTCTCGGTTAAGTATAGACCTGATAAAGTCCAGCTATGTGTAACCCACTTCTAGCCCAAATAACCTTGAATTTGGTTTCATGTCGTTTTTGGCACAATAACTTGTGAGATGTATGATTTTCAATCATGTAAGCATAGTCAACAGTGTTTACAAGGTGTTTGGTTTCATTTCTTTGACATGTTCAATACGTAGCCTGTGCATAGCCACGATTTAGCTTGTAGTCAGAGCGACTATCTGTAGCCCACTTATAGTCAAACCTGATTCACTGTAGTTTTTGGCCAGGCAGCGCATGAGATGGTTGATATCCCATCATGTTCGCAGTGTCAGTAATATCTACAAAGATATAGTGTCATTTCATGACATGGTCTATATGTAGCCACGATTTAGCTCTAAATTGGACGGGCTACGTGTAGTCTGCTTTTAGCCCACCTGGCAAAATCGAGGCAATCTGTGTTCTAATTTTAATGGCTTGGCTATAGCCCTATACCAGTAACCAGACAAGCAATGAGCATGGCCAAAATCGCCTTATAATTGTTTACATGTAATTTTCGCCCACGCATCTTCTTATCAAATGCAAGTAAACTTTTGAAACATTTAAATTAGCATTAGTTTATATTTTATTTAATTATTTTACAGCATTATTAAATATAGAGAATTGTTTATTATGCCAATAATAATGCTAATTTAAATGTTTCAAAAGTTTACTTGCATTTGATAATATGATGTCATGCAGAGTTAGTAGAGATCAGTGTTGTGTTTTGAATTTTGTTTTTACATGAGACAGCACTAAGTTTACCTGTCGGAGAGCAGCGGGCAAACAACAAACGATAAAGGTCATTCCTACTTGGTCTTGTAAGTACACTCTTAAAAATAAAGGTGCTTCACGATGCCATAGAAGAACCTTTTTTTCTAAATGGTTCCATAAAGAACCTTTAACATCTGAAGAACCTTTCTGTTTCACAAAAGGTTCTTCGTGGCGAAAGAAGGTTCTTCAGATTACAAAAAGGTAAGAAAGAGATGGTTCTTTAAAGAACCTTTGACTGAATGGTTCTTTGTGGAACCAAAAATGGTTCTTCTATGGCATCGCTTGAAGAACCTTTTGAAGCACCTTTATTTTTAAGAGTGTATCTGTGTTTTCGTTTTGACATGTGTTCATTATTTATCTATATTATTTGTTATCATGTTTAGGAACCGTGACATTTTTAATGAAGGGAGCAGATCGTAGTTGATAGTGATCCGTGACTAGGCCCACGGTTCAGCACGTATGTGTTCAGAGGATTAATTGCAAAATTGAATGGAGTAAAAGTTTTATCATTTGTACGTGTTTACAAACTCAATCGATTTTAAAACAGCGCAAGAAGAGGCAAAAGAGCAATCAACAGAACAAACGCAGCTTTGACAAAGATTAATCCTTATTAATTTATACAGTGAACACACTCAGAAGAACTGGAGAAACTGAGGAGGAGTTTCAACATCTGGAAAAGTGGTTGGAAATTGAAAAGATCCGGGCAGCAATGGTAAACTTTTTTTTTTTAAACCTCTCCAAAACAACATTTCCTTACTAAAGCTCTCATCTTTGACCAAGTCCATCATTTATTTTAATTATTATATTGAATTTATTACTGAACAATGGCTTGTTAGATACAGAGAGAGCATGAGCTAATTGAATAGAATATCTTGTCATTGTACAAGTACAATAAGATTTATTTTGAAACTTCCAAATTGATAGTAAAGCTTAAGAATGATCAATTATAAAAAGTTTGCAGCAGTATTAAAATAATGTAAATAGCAGCATTAAAACCTAAACAGTACAAACAGAAAACATAATGTAATAAAACAGTAGGGGTGAATTTATTATTCCATGTACATTTGAGGTTAATGTTTGTACTGGGCTACTTTTGTAGTTACAGCAGCTATCACTGTGTTGTTATGAAGTCAGTTGTGCCAGACAATTTTGGAGGCAGAGACAGGTTGTGGGGGGCACTATAGGGAAAAACTTAAACTGCTGGAATAAAGAGTTTTAAAGGGTTAGTGATGGAAAACTTGCAGGTCAATGTGCTCCAATGTTTATGGTTGGTAAACACTTGTACACGGATATAATACTACCCGCCTGACATTGGCATGTGTTATTCAGGTGTCAAAGTTGTGCAGAGTTGAAGGAAGAAACCTCAAAGACAGTGCCAGAAGGATGCTGGACAGGTAAAGCCTACAAAACATGCAGCATTAATCAAACATTGTGGTGTCAATACTAAATAATTTACAACGCAAATCAGAAATTTAAAAAATAATTCCTTTACTGGTCATTTTGAAATGTCAAACTTTGTCCGCAATTGTTAACCACCTCAATCTGTATTATATTTTAGGGTTTTTTAAACAAGAAATAAAACCAATAATCAATAATTTCCTTTAAGTTCACTGTTGGTTGTTTTATTTGTTAAAAGTAAACCAAAAAATTTTTTTATGTTGTCATTTATCCTTAATGTTTTAATGTTAAGAGTGATAACATGCTCTTGATTTGTATTTAAAAAAAATCTTTTAAATATCTTAAGTTATTTAAAATATTTAATTCTTTCATTTTTATATTTTTATCATCTTAAGTTGTTAAAAATTCCAGATTTTTTTATCATAATATTTATATTTAAGTGTATTGTATTTATACAATTTTATTTTGTCATTAATTCTTTTGTATTTTTATCATTTTGTATTGTCTTAAGTTGTCCAAGTTGTTAAAAATTTTATTTTTCTTAATAAAAGCTGTATATTGAATTTGTTTGGATGGATTGTCATTTTGTTGTCTATTAGATGTATATATGTAGGCTTTCATTAGCTGTCTATTTGATGACTAGTCTATTCTTAGGCTATGGTTAGACATCTATTAAATTTTCACTGACAGCCCAAATTTAGTCTTGTTTTAGCCTAGACGTCTGGGCTGTGTTTAGACGGTTAATAGACGTCTTTTAAACGCAAAATTGCTTGTTGGGGCAGGTGCTCAAGTACCCATCGCACCCCCCTCTGCACGTGCCTGCGCAGAAGGATGGTAAGTGCCTCAGGGGGTACTCCACTCTAAAAAGTTTGGAAACCACTGATGATGATAATTTTCATTTTCATTTTGAACCAAGTCAATGCTCTCTCAGTGATCAATAAAACTGTCAGTCAAACAGATATACAGGCATAATAGTTTGGTTTAATTGTTTATTCAACAACTGTTCCAAACCAATTTGGCAACAAAAACCAATATAATGTACAGGGCTGGATTTACCTCATATTGTGACATATAGGCAAAATAAATTTTTGCTGTCGGCCGGAAACGTCCTATTGGTAGTTGGTATTGTGGCTTTATTGTAGGCTATAGATACATTTATATAAATGGTGACACTTCACAATAAGGTTTATTAGTTAACATTAGTTATCTAGTGTAGTTAACATGAACTAAGAATGAACAATACTTCTGCAGCATTTATTAATGTTTACTTCAACATTTACTAATGGATTATTAAAATCAAAAGTTTAGTTAATGCACTGTGAACAAACATAAACTACCAATGAACGACTGTATTTTCATTAACTAACATTAACAAAGATTAATACTGTAATAAATGTATTGTTCATTGTATGCTCATGTTAGTTAATACATTAGCTAACATTAACTAATGAAATCTTATTGTATACTGTTACCATATAAATGTATAGGCCTACAGATAGGCTATGTTTATTTGCGTTCGTTGCATGTGTTATTATATTATTAACATTTCACCAAAATCAAGTTCACATATGAAGTTTTTGACCAGCGAATGTTTTTTCCCGACATTACCGCCTCATCAAAGGCAGTACATGCATCGCATTTAGGTTTTCATGAACTTGCAGGTTATACAGGTTTCTGTCACTATGTGGGCGCTGTCTGTTATTTGGCCAAAATATCATATAAAAGATTCAGCTCTTCGCATAAGCTATTTGGCTGTGACAACAAATGCTGGACCAAGACACTCTTCTCCTCAAATACAAAAAACATTAGCCTTTATAAATATAGTGTTTCTTCAGTAAAGAAAACGCTGTACTTATTCAATCAACAGTTCTTTACTTTCAGACTGCAAACAAGCTGAGATTCTTCAACTGCGCGCCGCACTTCATTCACGAGAGAGGCGGGAGGAATAATCAGGTTTGACTGACAGTTTGAGCAGACAATGGAGTTACGAGGTTTAGCGGCGGTGGCTGTTATATTTCCGATTTGAGCTTGAGCTTCAGAATGCTTTGAAAAATTTAGCTTTTGTTGACGCTACCACGCTACTTGATCAAAAACAGAGCTTCGCTACTGAAAAGCTATTTGATTCAGAAAACAGCGACGCTAACACCACGCTTCTGAGAAATGTAGTTAAACTACTAGCGTCACTACTTGTTGCGACGCTACTGCCCAAAAGTAGCGCATCACTGCTCAAAAGTTACCCGGGCGGCCCCCCGTTTCCGCGATCCATGTTGACACCTATTTCATATCAGGAGGACTATTAGTTACACCAAACAGAGTTCCAAGAAATAAGTACGTTCCTAGTTCCTGCGGTGGGAACACGCCAAAAAGCAGGAACATCCGCCAATAGTTCTAAGAACTATGAAAAGGTTCCTCCGGTGTGAAAGCCCCTTTTGTTGATTGTTAGCCTTTAATGTTTTCTAGTTTCCGTACTCCTGCCCTTTTTTCTTGTTTTCTTTTGCCTTTCCTTGCCTTGGTGTTTTTTGGACTGTTTATCTGGTTTTTACGATTGTTTTGCTGCCTGCCCTGACCTTTGCCTGTTTTGTGGATTACTCTTTTGCCTGTGCCTGATGTTACTGTTTTGCTGGTATTTGACACTGCCTGTTCTGACCACGTTTATGAATAAAGCCTGCATTCCCTTACGGAAACAAAAATATATAGGAATATACTGCAAGATATAATGGAATATATTACAGTACATAATACATTTCCATATATTGGAAACTAGTGCTTATATTTTTCAATATACAATATATGCATTGACAATATATGGCTATATATTGACACATACAAATATATTTAGAAATGAAGACAAAAATCTAATATTCATAAAGTTTGATCTTTTATTGAGTATATATTGCACATAGAAGTTCCCATATAAATGTGAATGTATGTACACACATATACACACATTCACAGAATGAGTTAAGGCAGATTTCTAGTTCCCAGCATGCTTTGCTTCTGACTGTTAAAGGAGAGTATACATTTTAAAATGAAGTGTCATTTCATGTGTTTTTGCTCAATATTAATATAGGGGGAGATCAGTTAGTGTTTAATGTTGTATTATTTTGAAATATAAAAGGGTTTTATGTGTTAGTTTGTGAGGTTACCACTGTGCAGAAGAGTAGAGCCTGTAGAGAGTAGAGGCTGATGATTGGCTTAACACCACAATAAGATTATATTTTACTTTATTTAAAAAATAATAGCTGTATACTTTTGTAAGTGCTTTGGTATGATCAGGTGTGCTTATGCTGTTGTAAACTAGCTATATTTTAAAATATGTTTAAAAAACATGTATATTATAAATTATTGTTAAATATATGAAATATATATTGCCATATATGTGTGTATATACCTCATGAGCAATTATATGTTCAATGTATTTTTACACATGCAGTACCATATTTTATCACATGTACATATATATATATATATTATAAAGTGTATTGCTGAATATGAAATTACATATATTGTGATATATAAGTAAATATATTGTCACATATTTTTCAGTATATGAAAGTGGTAATTCCTTATGTATTATTCAATATACTGTAATATATTTACGCAATACATTATTCTGTATAATTTCTAATATACCGTTATGTCATTTAATATATTGATCATTCGTATATTTGGAAATATATTTTCTTTGCATAAGGGTTTGGATTCACTACTGCGTTATCACGACTCCCTATGTTACATAGGTCTATATTTATTTATTTGACAAAAAAATAAAATAATTTAAATTCCTGGTAAGAGGCAATGGGGAAATAGTGAGAGAAATAACCACACACTTACTGCAGTATATTGTTTTCAGTAAACCCCTCTAGAGATCTCATAACCACATTAGATTAGTTCAAATATTTTTGCAAATCATATCAATGACAATTAATATGGGCAATTAAAAATGTTGTTCAGAAATGGTGTCATCTTTTGCCAGCAGAACAATGACAGATTGAAATCTAAGCAACTATCATTTCCACACTTGTAATTTAGCTGGCAAAATTACCTGCATTTAACTTATTTATTAATTAACAATACATTGGTTAACTTTAGAATAACACCAGTGTAGAGACATTCATTCACAAGACAAACTACATAGCCTAAATCCTTTGAATCTGCAGCGTCTGATTATTAGCTAAGGTCATTATTGTTGTTTTTATCATCTTAAGAATGAGGGTTTAAACTTTCAAACGAGAAAATGTGCATTTACAAATAGTTTGGGTCTAAATCTTTTCCGCTACTTAAACTCTCAAAGCTATAGGTTAGGCTATAATGATTTAAATCGTATTATTCTTCTTATCACTTCTGTTTAAAGCTGCACTTCACCTTAACTGCTTTCATTATAAATTCAGTTTAACTATAATTCATTATAAAACGGCAAAATAACCAAAGCAGTTGCCTTACCTTGTCGAAATGCCAGATGCTTTAAGTTCAGGTCCGTTAATGGTCTGATGGAACGGATGAAGCTGCAGATGCTATTTTTATAGCCGTACAAGGAGAAATCCCCTAGTTTCCCCCAAATAACCAACGTTGCAGCCGCGCGGTTTTATTTTCGCTTTTTACAAAGGGACTGGTTTTACAACTGCCGTTTACTCCTCTGGCGAATATCCAAGTAATGGCAAAACACGTGGTTTACAGTAAGACGCCAAGGCAGATGGTTACTTTTCCGGTTAAAACTAGGGGATTTCTACATGCTGGTTAGCTATAAAAGCAGGCAAGACTCCATCCCACAAACACTCCATCCTCACCAATGACGAAGCATAGTCTATGTTTGAAAATAAAGAAAGAGCGAGATAAAACCTAGTCACTTTCAGGTACGTTTGCAATTGTGAAAATGTATCTACAATGAAATTGTTTAATCCAACTGTCAAGTCATTGTCATGTCATATCGTATTTTAAATGTTTGTTATGTGTTGGGTTAATTAGCACCATAATAATTTGACTAGTTTTTTGTTTTTATGTATGATTTGTTTACTAAAGTACTAAAGAGCTGTTGTTATAAACCTGACAAACTGTTAGACAAGAGGAGGATTTGCATTTTTAGGTATTCTCTTACTTATAAGCTACTGGATATTTAGGTATTAAAAAAGGTATAATTGAAAGCCAGAAGGAATATTTGGGTGTGCAATATACATGTTTGGATATTTTGGGTGGGCAGCATGCCAAGACACAGCATCATTATCTTTCAGTTTCAGAAAACTGGAATGCAAAAACATGGATTTCAGTTAAAGCACTAGTTAATATTATGAGTGCCTGGACATCAAAAATAAAAAGTTACACCTTGGAGATTCCGCTGCACATTAAATATAGACCTACTACATCAAAATGTAAGTGTCCTAAGGGAGATCACTTTAGAGGGGAAGGGGTCTGTCTTTTCACTCCAATAATAGAAGCTGTTCCAGACTGACTTTCAGTATGTGTAGGTTGGTGGCATGTAAAACTTGATGATTTGACTTCTTTTGGAACTATTTTCATTGTAGGATAAGAAATATATAAATTACCTGGCTATTATTTGTATTTATATTTTTTGTATCATGTATCATGCTGTAGTACTGGATATGTAAGGCTGAGAGTCTCTCTATGTGAGAGGGTATACATCCAAATTCTGTTTATTAACAGCAAGTAAACAGGACCCCCCCCCCCAAACTTCTGCCTTATGTGATAAAAATGGGGGAAAAAAGTGTTTGTAGTATATAAACAAATCATTATTATTGGTTATTGTCCAGCAGTGTATCTGATTTTTTTACCCAATTAAAAGCGAGAAATAAGATAAAAAATAAAGTTGCATATATATATATATATATATAAACTACCAGTCAAGAGTTTTGAATGTTTTTGAAAGAAGTCTCTTCTGCTCACCAAGCCTGCAAAAGCAGTAATATTGTGAAATATTTTTACTATTTAAAATAACTGCTTTAATCTGAATTTTCAGCATCATTACTCCAGTCACATGATCCTTCAGAAATCATTCTAATATTCTGATTTGCTGCTAAAAAAAAACATATTATTATTATTATGTTGAAAAAAGCTGAGTAGAAATTTTTCAGGTTTCTTTGATGAATACTTTTGATCAATCACTTTTGATCAATTTAAAGCATCCTTGCTAAATAAAAGTATTAATTTCTATAATAAAAAAAAAACATTATACTGACTCCGAGCTTTTGAATATAGTGTATAATGTTACAAAAGCTTTTTATCTTTGGATCTTTCGTATGGAAGTAAAACAATGCCATATATCTTTGAACCAAAAAAGCATGTTGAATAGCACTAACTGAAAAAATAATGCTTAGCATTAACAGTGCTTGCATTTTAATGCCTTGCATTTTAAGGTCCTGAAATCTAACATAGTTGTTTATTTAAGCTGTGAATATTTCAATTCAAAAATTGAAAATATTCGAATTAAAAATTCAATAATTCATATCACCTTCCAGAATTCACTTCCAAAATATTCAATCTGTTTAAAAATACGATGTATAATATTCGACAGGCAAATTTCAGTCCATTTTATTTCATTTTATTCTTTTTTTTTTCCAAACTCACTTCCACAAATTCAGTGGTAAAAATTCGGCAGAAAATTTGTCATTGCACATTGAAAGCCAGAAGGAATAGCTGCAGGAATAGCAGTAGAGCACCAATGCATGATCTCCAGCTGCTGTCAGTCGCTCACCAGCAGGTGGCGCAAGCGGCTGTTGATGAAGACCAAAACAACCGGTAGCGCAAGTCATTAATTCACAAAAACTGATCTGCAGGAATGGAGCAAGCGCTAAGTAGTAGTTTTGATTATTGGGGCCAGTATAATATGGAGCCAGATCGGCCTCAAAAATAACATATTTGCAAAACAAAATTCATAAATCAAGTTCTTGAATTAATTTCCATCACACATTAATGAATGATGTTACATGTATTTATGGATCGTTGAATCTGCATTTGCAAATCGTCATACATGCGTGGACTGCTTTGAATTTGTTTGTGGTATTTTTGAGACCTTCCTGGCAGGTTAAGATTCATAAATATCTTTTTTTGGAGGATGTTCCGTTCAGCCAATCGCGGTGAGCTTTTAATCCACCAATCAAAACACTCTTTACTGAACAGACTCAAGAAGCTCAATGCTGCGCTTGTACTGTGCAGTGTTCCATGATCGGCTCCTTGATGTAAAGACATTTTAGTGGGTACTCTTTTTTTTTTTTAGCACCTGATTACAATTTCTACAAAATCACATTATGATTTATATCATTTGCACAAAATACAGCTACCTGGTTAGCCTGCTGTCTTATACACCAAAGTTGCACATACCCTGTTTATTCAGATCAATCTGTAATGTTATCAAATAAGTGTTAAATGTCCAGATATTTCATTTAATAACAACAATTATGTAATGTGTTCTTTTGTTGTTGTTAGTAGTAGTAGTATCAGGTTCGCAGTAACTTTTGATCAGGCATTAAAAACAGCTATCACAGAGGGAACAGGAACAACACAGAGGGAACGCGCTTTCAGAGCGTTTTTCATCTAGATGCCCAGAATTGAGATATGATTAAATTTTTTAGTTTTTTTTTTGACCATCTACTTTAATATTCTTGTAATTTGTTGTTGTCTTTGACTGTTCTGTATTACTATAATTTCCAAAGGATAATATTACACTTTAGAAGGCTATATGCACACCTCATATCAAACCATTTTACTGCAGCGTTTCTAAGATATGGGACATTATGACACTTTAAAGGGCTATAAAAGACCACATTTCTAATAAGTATAAAATAAGGGACATCCCATACTATATGCACACCTTATATCAAACCATTTTACTGCAGAGTTTTGGAGATATCGGACATTATTACATTTTAGAGGAGTATAAAGATCCCATTTCTAATAAGTAGAAAAAAAACAATGGTCGGTACTTACTCAGGACGTCCCATACTATATGCACACCTCATATCAAACCATTTTACTGCAGCGTTTCTAAGATATGGGACATTATGACACTTTAAAGGGCTATAAAAGACCACATTTCTAATAAGTATAAAATAAGGGACATCCCATACTATATGCACACCTTATATCAAACCATTTTACTGCAGAGTTTTGGAGATATCGGACATTATTACATTTTAGAGGAGTATAAAGATCCCATTTCTAATAAGTAGAAAAAAAACAATGGTCGGTACTTACTCAGGACGTCCCATACTATATGCACACCTCATATCAAACCATTTTACTGCGGCATTTTTTAGATATGGGACCATATGGCACTTTAGAGAGCTATAAAGACCCCATTTCTAATAAGTAGAAAAAAACAATGGTCGGTACTTACTCAGGACGTCCCATACTATATGCACACCTCATATCAAACCATTTTACTGCACCATTTTTGAGATATGGGACAATATTCTTTTTCAGAGGCCTATAAAGACCCGATTTCTAACAAGTATAAAAAACCAATGGTCAGTTCCTATAAGGGACGTCCCATACTATATGCACATCTCATACAAAGACATTTTGCTGCTGCTTTTTTGAGATATGGGACTATATCTTATTTTAGAGGGCTATAAAGACCCCATTTCTAATAAGCAGAAAAAATCAATGGTCGGTTCTTATTCAGGACGTCCCATACTATATGCACATCTCATACAAAGACATTTTGCTGCTGCTTTTTTGAGATATGGGACTATATCTTATTTTAGAGGGCTATAAAGACCCCATTTTTAATAAGTAGAAATACTACATACATCCCATACTATATGCACCCCTCATATGAAATAATTTTACTGCAGCATTTTTGAGATATGGGACCATATGGCGCTTTAGAAGGATATAAAGACACCATTTCTAATAAGTAGAAAAAACTGTTCTAATACAGGACATTTCTACGGTAAACCTTGGAATAAGAATGAAAAATAGCAATATTAGTGTAGATGCCATTCTTCTTCTGATGTAACAAGTACATCTGGTGTTATAGGAAGTGTTCCCTTGTTCCGGCTGATCTAATTTATGCAGCTTAACAATGTGAAAATATAAATTGATAATGTGTTATGTGTATGCCAGGTTAAAGAGATGTGTTTTTAATCTAGATTTAGACTTACAGAGTCTGTCTGCTTCCTGAACAATGCTAGGAAGATTGTTCCAGAGTTTAGGTGCCAAATAGGAGAAGGATCTACCGCCTGGGGTGAAATGTACTCATATATGGTATGCATACTGTATGTGACGTCCCCTATAGAAACTGACCATTACTTGTTTCTACTTATTTGAAATGAGGTCTTTATAGATGTAGAAAATAGAATAATGACATACTATATCTCCCAAATACCGCAGTAAAATGGTTTCCTATGACATGTGTATACAGTATGGGATGTCCCATATAAGAACTGACCATTGTTTTTTTCTACTTATGAGAAATGGGGTCTTTATAGCCCTGTAAAGTGCAATAATGACCGATATCTCGAAAACGCTGCAGTAAAATGGTTTGATATGAGGTGTGCATATAGTATGGGACGTCCTGAATAAGAACCGACCATTGTTTTTTTCTACTTATTAGAAATGGGAAATGTATAACCTTCTAAAGTGTAATAATGCCCGATATCTCAAAAACGCTGCAGTAAAATGGTTTGATATGAGGTGGGCATATAGTATGGGATGTCCTGAATAAGAACCAACCATTATTCTTTTCTACTTATTAGAAATGGGAATTTTATAACCTTCTAAAGTGTAATAATGCCCGATATCTCGAAAACGCTGCAGTAAAATGGTTTGATATGAGGTGGGCATATAGTATGGGATGTCCTGAATAAGAACCAACCATTATTCTTTTCTACTTATTAGAAATGGGAATTTTATAACCTTCTAAAGTGTAATAATGCCCGATATCTCGAAAACGCTGCAGTAAAATGGTTTGATATGAGGTGGGCATATAGTATGGGATGTCCTGAATAAGAACCAACCATTATTCTTTTCTACTTATTAGAAATGGGAATTTTATAACCTTCTAAAGTGTAATAATGCCCGATATCTCGAAAACGCTGCAGTAAAATGGTTTGATATGAGGTGGGCATATAGTATGGGATGTCCTGAATAAGAACCAACCATTATTCTTTTCTACTTATTAGAAATGGGAATTTTATAACCTTCTAAAGTGTAATAATGCCCGATATCTCGAAAACGCTGCAGTAAAATGGTTTGATATGAGGTGGGCATATAGTATGGGATGTCCTGAATAAGAACCAACCATTATTCTTTTCTACTTATTAGAAATGGGAATTTTATAACCTTCTAAAGTGTAATAATGCCCGATATCTCGAAAACGCTGCAGTAAAATGGTTTGATATGAGGTGGGCATATAGTATGGGATGTCCTGAATAAGAACCAACCATTATTCTTTTCTACTTATTAGAAATGGGAATTTTATAACCTTCTAAAGTGTAATAATGCCCGATATCTCGAAAACGCTGCAGTAAAATGGTTTGATATGAGGTGGGCATATAGTATGGGATGTCCTGAATAAGAACCAACCATTATTCTTTTCTACTTATTAGAAATGGGAATTTTATAACCTTCTAAAGTGTAATAATGCCCGATATCTCGAAAACGCTGCAGTAAAATGGTTTGATATGAGGTGGGCATATAGTATGGGATGTCCTGAATAAGAACCAACCATTATTCTTTTCTACTTATTAGAAATGGGAATTTTATAACCTTCTAAAGTGTAATAATGCCCGATATCTCGAAAACGCTGCAGTAAAATGGTTTGATATGAGGTGGGCATATAGTATGGGATGTCCTGAATAAGAACCAACCATTATTCTTTTCTACTTATTAGAAATGGGAATTTTATAACCTTCTAAAGTGTAATAATGCCCGATATCTCGAAAACGCTGCAGTAAAATGGTTTGATATGAGGTGGGCATATAGTATGGGATGTCCTGAATAAGAACCAACCATTATTCTTTTCTACTTATTAGAAATGGGAATTTTATAACCTTCTAAAGTGTAATAATGCCCGATATCTCGAAAACGCTGCAGTAAAATGGTTTGATATGAGGTGGGCATATAGTATGGGATGTCCTGAATAAGAACCAACCATTATTCTTTTCTACTTATTAGAAATGGGAATTTTATAACCTTCTAAAGTGTAATAATGCCCGATATCTCGAAAACGCTGCAGTAAAATGGTTTGATATGAGGTGGGCATATAGTATGGGATGTCCTGAATAAGAACCAACCATTATTCTTTTCTACTTATTAGAAATGGGAATTTTATAACCTTCTAAAGTGTAATAATGCCCGATATCTCGAAAACGCTGCAGTAAAATGGTTTGATATGAGGTGGGCATATAGTATGGGATGTCCTGAATAAGAACCAACCATTATTCTTTTCTACTTATTAGAAATGGGAATTTTATAACCTTCTAAAGTGTAATAATGCCCGATATCTCGAAAACGCTGCAGTAAAATGGTTTGATATGAGGTGGGCATATAGTATGGGATGTCCTGAATAAGAACCAACCATTATTCTTTTCTACTTATTAGAAATGGGAATTTTATAACCTTCTAAAGTGTAATAATGCCCGATATCTCGAAAACGCTGCAGTAAAATGGTTTGATATGAGGTGGGCATATAGTATGGGATGTCCTGAATAAGAACCAACCATTATTCTTTTCTACTTATTAGAAATGGGAATTTTATAACCTTCTAAAGTGTAATAATGCCCGATATCTCGAAAACGCTGCAGTAAAATGGTTTGATATGAGGTGGGCATATAGTATGGGATGTCCTGAATAAGAACCAACCATTATTCTTTTCTACTTATTAGAAATGGGAATTTTATAACCTTCTAAAGTGTAATAATGCCCGATATCTCGAAAACGCTGCAGTAAAATGGTTTGATATGAGGTGGGCATATAGTATGGGATGTCCTGAATAAGAACCAACCATTATTCTTTTCTACTTATTAGAAATGGGAATTTTATAACCTTCTAAAGTGTAATAATGCCCGATATCTCGAAAACGCTGCAGTAAAATGGTTTGATATGAGGTGGGCATATAGTATGGGATGTCCTGAATAAGAACCAACCATTATTCTTTTCTACTTATTAGAAATGGGAATTTTATAACCTTCTAAAGTGTAATAATGCCCGATATCTCGAAAACGCTGCAGTAAAATGGTTTGATATGAGGTGGGCATATAGTATGGGATGTCCTGAATAAGAACCAACCATTATTCTTTTCTACTTATTAGAAATGGGAATTTTATAACCTTCTAAAGTGTAATAATGCCCGATATCTCGAAAACGCTGCAGTAAAATGGTTTGATATGAGGTGGGCATATAGTATGGGATGTCCTGAATAAGAACCAACCATTATTCTTTTCTACTTATTAGAAATGGGAATTTTATAACCTTCTAAAGTGTAATAATGCCCGATATCTCGAAAACGCTGCAGTAAAATGGTTTGATATGAGGTGTGCATATAGTATGGGATGTCCTGAATAAGAACCAACCATTATTCTTTTCTACTTATTAGAAATGGGAATTTTATAACCTTCTAAATTGTAATAATGCCCAATATCTCGAAAACACTGCAGTAAAATGGTTTGATATGAGGTGTGCATATAGTATGGGATGTCCCTTATAAGAACCGACCATTGTTTTTTTCTACTTATTAGAAATGGGATCTTTATACTCCTCTAAAGTGTGATAATGTCCCTTATCTTAAAAACGCTGCAGTAAAATTGTTTGATATGAGGTGTGCATATAGTATAGGATGTCCCTTATAGGAACCGACCATTGTTTTTTTCTACTTATTAGAAATGGGATCTTTATACCCCTCTAAAGTCTGATAATGTCCCTTATCTCCAAAAC
>NW_015507605.1:47391-53866 GCF_001515645.1 Sinocyclocheilus grahami
ATTAGAAATGGGATCTTTATACTCCTCTACAGTGTGATAATGTCCCTTATATTAAAAACGCTGCAGTAAAATGGTTTGATATGAGGTGTGCATATAGTATGGGATGTCCCTTATAAGAACCGACCATTGTTTTTTTCTACTCATTAGAAATGGGATCTTTATACTCCTCTACAGTGTGATAATGTCCCATATATTAAAAACGCTGCAGTAAAATGGTTTGATATGAGGTGTGCATATAGTATGGGATGTCCCTTATAAGAACCGACCATTGTTTTTTTCTACTCATTAGAAATGGGATCTTTATACTCCTCTACAGTGTGATAATGTCCCATATATTAAAAACGCTGCAGTAAAATGGTTTGATATGAGGTGTGCATATAGTATGGGATGTCCCTTATAAGAACCGACCATTGTTTTTTTCTACTCATTAGAAATGGGATCTTTATACTCCTCTACAGTGTGATAATGTCCCATATATTAAAAACGCTGCAGTAAAATGGTTTGATATGAGGTGTGTATATAGTATGGGATGTCCTTATAAGAACTGACCATTCTTTTATTCTACTTATTAGAAATAAGGTCTTTATTACCTTCTAAAGTGTAATATTATCCTTAGAAAATAGTAATACAGGACAGTCAAAGACAACAATAAAATACACTAATATTAAAGTAGATGGGCAAAATAAAACCTAAAAAATGTCATCATATCTCAATTCTGAGCGTCTGGATGAAAAGCGCTCTGAAAGCGCGTTTCCTCTGTGTTGTTCCTGCTATTACCGTAATTATAGTAATACACGCGCATCACTCGCGGCTGGCTTGACCGTGTTTTTCTGAAGTGCGGCTGTCTTGACCGCAGTAAATTTAAACCGAAGAAAGTATTGACGCGCTATCGCACCCAAGGGACTGTCTGACAATTCCACCGACTGGGTTAAAACGTCCAATGTATTTTAATTAAAATGTAAAATAACACCGTCAAATTCTAAAGCTTGTATTGCTTAGTGATTTTCTACAGGTGAGTAATATGCAATTATTTACAAATAAAGGTCCCTGGAAAGGGTTTTTCATGTTCCAACGGTTGTAGTACGTAGCTAGATACAAGACTGGCCTATTACAGGTTATAGTTTACCAATATCTCAATACCAATATCTCCCTTACAGTATGTACAGTACACAAATATATATTTTTAAACTATTCACCAAAAGGGTTTTTTCATGTTCCACAGGTTATAGTACGTTACAAGACTGACTTCATGTGATATTTTGCCAATATCTGCCTTACTGTATGTACCATTCACAATTATTTAAAGCAAAAAATATAAAATCTGTAAGACCCCAAAAGGGATTTTTAATGGAAGAAAGTATTGACGCGCTATCGCACCCAAGGGACCGTCTGACAATTCCGCCGACTGGGTTAAAACGTCCAATGTATTTTAATTACATTTTAAAATAAGACACTGTCAAATTCTAAAGCTTGTATTGCTCATAGTGATTTTCTACAGGTGAGAATTTGTCAATACCTCCCTTCATATATGTACAGTACACAATTATTTACATATAAAAGATCCCTGGAAAGGGTTTTTCATGTTCAAACGGTTGTATTATAAAATATTGATGTACTTTATGTACAGCAAGGGAGGTATTAGCAAAATTGTACCTATAGTAAGTCAGTCTAGTCACTAGGAATGTACTACAACCTTTGGAATATAAAAAAAACTTTGTGAATTACAGCAATTTCTTAAGAATAATTATATACTGTATATACAGTGAGGAAGAACTTGTTATTGGCATAACATTGGCAAACTTTAAACTGTAGCAAGTCAGTCTAGTCACTAGTAACATACAACATTTGGAACATGAAAAACCCCATTTTGGTGAATTACTGTAATTTTTTCCTTTAAAAATATTTGTGTAGTGTACATACTTAAGGAAAGTATTGTCTAAGGCGAGTTATTGACAATATATATTTAGTCAGTTTGAGTAAATTATTAATTTACTGTAAACATTCATTTGAATAAATTATTGTACTTCGTTTCGGTTTGAGGTAAATTTGCAGACGGTCCCTAAAGCAGCTTAGGCGAATATGCAGCGAATATCAAACATAAAGTAATAAATTACATTTTAAAATATATTCAAATAGAAAGCAATTATTTTAAATAGTAAAAATATTTCACAATATTACTGTTTTTGCTGTACTTTTGATCAAATAAATGCAGGCTTGGCGAGCAGAAGAGACTTCTTTAAAAAACAGAAAAAAATCTTACTGTTTACAAACTGGTAGTGTATACTGGTAGTATATACATCCTACAGAAATGTGTGTGTATATATATATATATATATATATATACACATAACATTTCTGTCCCCCTTACTTCTGAAATGATGGCTACGCCCCTGAGGACAAGACATTATGAACAGCCAAGGAAACCAGAACCAAGCACATATGCCAACTCTACCACTATGTAAGGACAAGACCTGACCAGGAACAAGAGAAACACAGAGCATTAAATACATAAAGAATAATATGGCTAACAAAAAACAGCTGTGAACAATCAGGCAGAGGGAAAAGGAAACAGAAACACAAAGCTCAAGATGGAACTAACAAAGAATCACAAAATAAAGGCACAATGTGACAGAATATTACCATTATGTGCTGATATTAAAAAAAAGGCACTCTTGTGTGATATTGCTAATTAATCCTTCACCAATTGCCTTACCTAGACCAGTTACACAACTTTTTGCTTTGCTTTGTTTCTTTGAATTTGTTTTTGAGTTGTGAATTTAAATGAAATAAAACCGTGAAACTTACATTAACTCCAAAATGTCTTGCTAAAGAAGTCAACAGCACTGTTTAATGACACAAAATATCATTCATTTTTTTCTTTTTGTGTTTCAGTATGGCAGCTGAAATAAAACTGTTCCAGTTATCGGAGTATGTTTTTTTTAATCTAGTCTCTGTTCACAAAATATTGCTGTTTTTATATTTGTTTATGATTATTTTTCTTATTCTGTGTCTTCACACTGTATCTTCACAGTGTTGAGGATTTGCAGTCTGTGGAGGCAGTTGTTGGGCCTCTAAATGAGGGAATTGTTTCTATCTCTAACATCTGCATGTCTCTCTTGGATGCACAAGTTGATCCCACCACTGACACATGCTCCAATTACAAACAAATCAGGGGACATATTGAGCACGCTGAGCGATACCTGAAAAAAGCAGAGACAACAATGAAAGAAAAACTGGGATATTTGGATGAATGGATGGAGCGACTTACTTTAGAAAAGGGAAATGTTGAGCAGCAGAAGAAGGAAAAATGTATGGCCAAAGATAAATTACATATTGAGAAGAAATCAGCTGAAGAATCATTAAAGTCTTCCGAAGGGGCATTGAAGCAGGCCCGAAAAAATGTAGAATTAACAAAACATACATTAAAAAAAGAGAAAGACAGGCAGGAGACAGGTGGATGGGTGGCAGCTGCAGGAGTAGGTGTTAGCCTTATACCAATTGCTGGATGGATTGCAGGTGAGAAATTCTATCAATACCTACCATTTATCATCATCCTGAAGAGCACACCTAATCATCTATTGTGGCTGGTGTGATTTCTTGCTTTCCTATAGGTCCAGTAATGGTATATAGTGGAGTAAGTACAATAGTGCATGCTTCAAAGGCTATCAGGGATGCTGAAGATGAGCTTAAAGAAAATGAGTCTCGGGTGAATGAGAACAGCATGAACGTGTCTAATTACCAGTCCAGGATCTCTAGGATACAGACTGAGATTGAAGAGACTGATAAGGTGCTGAATAAAATTCAGAGTGAGATTGAAGAGGTGAAGCAGCATCTAGAGGGCACAGCTGCATTTCAAGAAGTGGTCAGAAGAGCTGTAAATCTAGTGAGTGTTCTTAGTGGAAGAGTCACTGTACTGGAGAGACACACTCAACGTTTCATCTTTTGGCAGCCTATTATAAATGCTATGGAAGATGTTGTGAAGGTGGCAGGAAATATAGCAGAGAATCAGTTCCTTTACAGTCAGGGTGTATCTGGCCTCATAAATACTTTGAGGGAGAATATTGGAGGAGTGCTTGCTTTATGCAACGCCCAAAGTAATTCTGAATATGATTGCTATTACTGAACTAACTGAAGAAACAAATGTTTAGTTGTACACAGTTGTAATGTGTATTTTATTTTTAACAAATACATTTCTATAATAAATAAAAAGTGAATATGGGGAAATGTGGTATTAGTTGTAGTTTTGTAATTTGTCCATTAATTGCTGCACATTACACAAGTAGGTGACAAATTGTTTTCAAAAGTGCTTTTGTAATGTTGCTGTAACTGTAAGTTTAGATTTGTCTGCAGCAACCATAATTAAGTTAATAATCTTTTAGTTTTTAAGAGCGTGCAATTTTTGTCTTTAACCTAAATGCACACAAGTGGCTCAGTTGAACATGAACATGACAATGATGGCTAGAAAAAGTCAGGGAAAAAAGCTGTGTGCAAGATTATGCATGAGTACAAAAAAAATGAATGACAGTTTTAACATCATATTTAATCATTATGCCATTATTATGTTCAAAATAGTATTATTAGTATTAGTAAAAAAAAAATCATTTCATGATTATTTCAAGTAAATGTTATTTTCATGACAGGCAAGAATAACTTTTTACCAAGTCACTTACAAAGAGTAATAAAATTGACCAGCAGATAGTTACTAGATAGATATTACCGTTTTTACACAGAACAATTCATTTTTTAAATTTCAGTAAGTGATGTTTTAACATTCAATGTAAGTTTAACCAGTGTTACAGTGAAATCATTTAAAATAGCACACTGTACTTTACATGTAAAATGTATTAGTAATAAGAATAACATTGCTGAACAAAATGATACTTAACAACAGGTTTGAAAAAGGCACTAATGCCTCTTTGGGTTGGATCATCATTTAGAAAATCCACCTTGGATGCTACCCATCAAAAAGACATTGATAAATGACCCACCCTTACACAAAGAAAATTTATTTTTCTTATATATTAACAATCAATATATTAAATGATTTATTATATATTGAAATTATGCAGAATAATGTACTGTGTTACTATGTTCCAAAATATTGAAAAATTCATAAGGAGTTTTCATATACTGAAAAATATGTGACAAACATATGTGATGTATTAATATATTATATTATATGCTATTTTATATTCAGTAATATCCTTCATAATATATATATGTAATAAAATATGGTATTTTGTGTGTGTGTGTGTGTAAATATATTTGAACATAAATGTACTATATATATTCACATTTCATGGGAACATGTACATTCAATATATTATGAGGAAAATACATATTGTGATGTATATCTATGTATTTGTATTTATACATATTACATAAAGTACTCAAATCAATTAAGTTATAAATGTCAAATCTCATTTTTCGCCCACCATGTTGCCATGACTTTAACAATACATCCAATTGTCCAAAAATCCAAAACTTTTAATATTTGTTTTTAGTCAATATTTCAGGCATTTTTCTTATATACCATCACACATATTTTCATATAGCAAATGTGTAACTATGCAAACAATAAAGTGAGATAGTATGTGTTCAGCTTTATGTAAACCCAAGCATTAACTATTATAATTGAGTGTTTCAATAAAGCTATTGTAAATCTGTGGTGCAGTTATTGTCTTCATTTGCATGAATAAATATATAGCCATACTTTGTCCATGGATATATTGCAGTATATTGATAAGCTCTATAGTACATGGAAATGTATTATTTAATATATTGCATCATATTTTCAGTACTGTATATTTCCACATTTTTTTGTTTTGTAAAGGCAGATATATATATACAGTATATATATACCTTTTTATATAGCCTATACGTATCTATATTTGCTTATGCAGCTGTGATGTAATTAGTCCTGTTGTCATGTGTTCATGTTTTCCCCCTTAATTATAGTATATGGCAATGGAGAAAATATTATTTATGTGATATATCAAAATACATAACTACAAAAATAGAGATGCACTCGGATTAGACAAAATTACCCAATGATACAGTACATATAGTTAAAAAGAGATGCAATTATTCAGTCATTGCATCAATTTAAAAGCTAAAAACCTCTCGAATAATATTCATTCAAAGTTAGATTTACAATAAAAGCTAATAAAGACATGAATGCAGAAGCAAATATATCTCTTTTGTAATCTGAAATCACAAAGGAAATAGCCAAGTGTTTGCTGTAGCATCGAATCCAATTAGTTTCCTGTGACATTCCTTTATGATTAAGCAAAGAGTGATGGAGAAAAACAGCGATGGAGCAGCTGGTAGTCTGACATATTCAAATATTTTCACTTCATTGCTCTTTTACACCGTGACCCTTTTTAAAACAACTTCTGCATATTTATTAACCAGCACTAGATTCGCTTCTGCCCTCTCTCTTCTGCCCATCATTCTTCTCTTTTTCATTAAGAAA
>NW_015507605.1:54331-58769 GCF_001515645.1 Sinocyclocheilus grahami
TATATATATATATATATATATATATATATATATATATATATATATATATATATATATATACACCTTTTTATATAGCCTATACTTATCTATATTTGCTTATGTAGCTGTGATGTAATTAGTCCTGTTGTCACGTGTTCATGTTTTCCCCCCTTAATGATAGTATATGGCAATGGAGAAAATATTATTTATGTGATATATCAAAATACATAACTACAAAAATAGAGATGCACTCGGATTAGACAAAATTACACAATGATACAGTACATATAGTTAAAAAGAGATGCAATTATTCAGTCATTGCATCAATTTAAAAGCTAAAAACCTCTCGAATAATATTCATTCAAAGTTAGATTTACAATAAAATCTAATAAAGACATGAATGCAGAAGCAAATATATCTCTTTTGTAATCTGAAATCACAAAGGAAATAGCAAAGTGTTTGCTGTAGCATCGAATCCAATTAATTTCCTGTGACATTCCTTTATGATTAAGCAAAGAGTGATGGAGAAAAACAGCGATGGAGCAGCTGGTAGTCTGACATATTCAAATATTTTCACTTCATTGCTCTTTTACACCGTGACTCTTTTTAAAACAACTTCTGCATACTCATTAACCAGCACTAGATTCGCTTCTGCCCTCTCTCTTCTGCCCATCATTCTTCTCTTTTTCATTAAGAAATGGAGGACGAAGCTCACGGCTACCAGACCCAAACTGCCAATCCAAGGGCCAGAACGTGTGACAGACCACTGTTCTGGTACTCCAAATGATCCCACAAACCGACACAATACTCAAACCAACCAGAGTGCCCCAAACCCCAAAGGCCAACATACAGGAGCCACAGGACAGCTCTGCTCCCCCCCGTCACCACTGTGACACCTGCCACTGAAACCAACCCATTTGGTAACGTCACAGTTTCAGACTTTGGATCATATTTCATGGTTTGGGTCGGGTTCGAATTGGCTGAAAGGTTCTCAGGTATTGCCATCATTAATGAGCTTCACAAAAGTAAGATCTTTCCAAAGATGCCTGTCTCTCCTGTTGATGTATGATTTTTATCAACTCCTTGAATATTGATGATTTTAACTAAATAAAGATGTTAGACAGCAGTTGGTCCTCCAGGTTGTGTTTCCGATGTCCTTCTTATCTCTTCTTACAGGGATGTGTCAGTCATTTCCAGTGGTGGAAAGAGTACTGAAAAAATATACTCAAGTAAAAGTACCATTACCTTCCAAAAAATGTAGTGTGAGTAGAGTAAAAGTACTTGTCCAAAAAACTACTTGAGTAAGAGTAAAAGAGTAGCCTATTTAAAAGTACTCATGAGTATTGAGTAGTGAGTACTGAGCTGTGGATTCTACCCCCTCATAATAAACGCTGTACACCGCAATTTATACATTTTAAAAACATTGTACATTCTGTAATTCACATGATCTTGTTTGTCATAAAGAATGAAGAATATCTATCATCCAGTAGTCATATATACAAATCATTTAGTATGCAGAAATACGAAATTTACCTTAACATATTATGTTAGAGGAAGATGCGACTGAATTGATGCTTGAAGAATGCGCTTCCAGCAGCCATGATAAACAGCTGGCGGTTAAAGTTTTCTATGCACAATTTGATTTGACGAAAGTCACGAGACCCATTACTCTCTATCCAATCACGTTGATGGATAAAAATGAAATTAAAATAAGCATGTAACGACCACAAACGGAGGAAAATAGCGGAGTAAAAGTACCGATACATCACTTAAAATGTACTCAAGTAAAAGTAAAAGTACACCATTTTTAAACTACTCAAAAAAGTACAATTACTGATAAAAACTACTTAATTACTGTAACGTGAGTATTTGTAATTCGTTACTTCACACCACTGGTCATTTCTGTACTTCTATCAATTAAATAAAAACAAAGAATATACATCAGCACATTATAGAAAATGCCACTGTGATGATAAAAAATTGTGTTATAAATTATAAAAAAGACTACTAAGTCAACCAATATCCATGTATAAAAATATAGATCACATCAATTTATAAACTGATGATCATGTTGCTGACCATGTTTTATGTTGTTAATTGTCAAAAATTATATTATCTATCAGTATCTTGAATAGTTTAAACATTTTATGGTCATTAATATGGGATAGTTCATCTAAAAAATGAAAGGTCTGTCTTCATTTATTCATCCTCATGTTCAGTGTTGGGGGTAACGCATTACAAGTAATGCGAGTTACGTAATCAGATTACTTTTTTCAAGTAACTAGTAAATAGTAAAAACAAGAGAATATCAGAGTTACTTTTTCAGATAAGTAACGCAAGTTACTTTTTTCCCCCCCAATTTATTGATTGACAGCTCTCCTGTCCCCATGTTGAGAGAAATCAGATGTCTCTGTAGTTCTAAAATAAATATGAATATGCATTAATTCATCTCACTCACAAAACCCCCCCCACAAATTCAGTATTCCTCAAAATAAATAAAAATAATGCAACACAGAATATGACGCAAACCTGCAATAATTAAATGTTAAACAACGCAAATATCCTTTATGTATTTCATCCCATTCTATCAACCAATGTCTTTGCTTCTGACCTTCGATGATCCAGTTCAACCATACTAATAAGCAAAAATTACTCTAGACAAACATTTGTGTGTCTTTTTTTATTGCTGAAGTGTGTTGAAATTTCTTCTTCTGCATTCTACTGTACGGACGTAAATTTACTTTCCCTTCAGCCTGAGGCTTATTCATTTCACTTTTGGTGTGAAAAGGCTTTTATATTTGCCAAAAATATAACTTTTTTGTTTTAAAAACAAACAAGCAAGCCCTGTCCAGATTTAAAAAGTAACGCAAAAGTAATGTAATGCATTATTTTCCATAAAAAGTAACTAAGTAACGTGATTAGTTACTTTTTTTATGGAGTAACGCAATATTGTAATGCATTACTTTTAAAAGTAACTTTCCCCAACACTGCTCATGTTGTTCCAAACCTGTATGACTTCCATTCTTTTGTGGAATATAAAAACAGATATTCTGACGGATGTTTACTTTCAATGGTAACCAAAACTGATTGGCAACATTCTTCAAAATACAGGTTTGGAAAGACATGAGGGTGAGTAAATAATGACAGAAGTTTGGGGGGAACGATCCCTGTGCCATCAAAATTACCTCAAAATTAAAGTGTGTTATGGATAGATGTGTTAATCGCATACAAATACATAAAACATATAAAATGCATAAATGTATATTCAGTTACAGTATCTCACAGAAGTGAGTACACCCCTCACATTTTTGTAAATATTTTATTATATCTTTTCATGTGACAACACTGAAGAAATGACACTTTGTTACAATGTAAAGTAGTGAGTGTACAGCTTGTATAACAGTGTAAATTTGCTGTCCCCTCAAAATAACTCAACACACAGCCATTAATGTCTAAACCGCTTGCCACAAAAGTGAGTACACCCCTAAGAGAAAATGTCCATATTGGGACCAAAGTGTCAATATTTTGTGTGGCCACCATTATTTTCCAACACTGCCTTAACCCTCTTGGGCATGGAGTTCACCAGCGCTTCACAGGTTGCCACTGGAGTCCTCTTCCACTCCTCCATGACGACATCACAGAGCTGGGGAATGTTAGAGACCTTGCACTCCTCCACCTTACGTTTGAGGATGCCCCACAGATGCTCAATAGGGTTTAGGTCTGGAGACATGCTTGGCCAATCAATCACCTTTACCCTCAGCTTCTTTAGCAAGACAGTGGTCGTCATCATGTTGGAATACTGCCCTGCGGCCCAGTCTCAGAAAAGAGGGGATCATGCTCTGCTTCAGTATGTCACAGTACATGTTGGCATTCATGGTTCCCTCAATGAACTGTAGCTCCCCAGTGCCGGCAGCACTCATGCAGCCCCAGTTTACTACATAAACACTTAAACTGGTCTAACATACACATACACACATGCATACAGTTGGTATAGGAAAAGGAGTTAAAGTTTAGGCAGTAAAAAGGAGAGACATGGTAGGATTACATATAGGTAAGATGACAGGAATGAGTGTTTCCATCATAAGCCTGCATAAAACAGTATAAAATCTCAAAGACAACATACACAATGACTTGAAGGATATGTGCGTTCATTCAAAGAAAGGTTTTCCTATGGATTAATTAGAAAAGTGTCAATTTCTACTGTGCACTGTGTCTTCTTCCTATGAAAAGGTAGTGATTTTCCCTACTCAAATTCCTGTGGGTCATAAAACCAGTGATATCAGCTTTAGTTGCCATGGGGACCGGGGGGGCCTGGTGTCGTTGCAGACATCCTAGGGTGTTATGCATTTCGGAAGAAAGGTCCATAGGTCCTCATATGGCCTGTTAACTGAGGGGTGTTACAGAGTATTTGTTGAATATAGCTAACAAAATATATATTGTGTGTTTGATTGGTCCAGAC
>NW_015507606.1:0-9199 GCF_001515645.1 Sinocyclocheilus grahami
AGTACAATACTCGAGTAAATGTACTTAGTTACTGTCCGCCTCTGAGTAAATCCAATCCGAGTGAAAACGACCGCAGTAACAAATATCACGAAGGGAAACAGCATAATGATATCCAGTCCAGTAGAGCCCTTAATGTAACCCGAGTCATGGTTATCATTCAAGATTCACATGCGAGAGCAGCAAGACCAGGCCAAGATCAAATCCAGTCATCCATACAACCTCAGATCCATGAAGCACCGAGGGTGTACGCACACAGGTGCCGAGCTGACCAAAGCAAAACCAGCGATAACGTGTATCGGATCAGCCACGGCAGGGCAATTCCCGCCAAGCAGATGACATCCAATCCAGTAGAGGCCTTGATATATCCCGAGTCCCACATATCATTCGACAATTCAAATGCGAGAGCAGCAACACCAGGCCAGGATCAGATCGACTCATTCACACAACCACAGATCGATGAAGCTCCGAGGGTGAACGCACACAGGTGCCGAGCCGACCAAACAAACTGGCAATGGCAAGTGTCGGCACACTAATTTTCAGAGATAGTGTGTAAAGTGGCAATGACTTTTAAAGTATCGAATAAAATAATTGAAGGTTGTTAAAATTAGACTAACTGTCTAAGGGCTAATCCTGTGTAAGACTAACTACTCAGCTTATTTAGCTCTAACGGTCACGAACATAAACATCCTATCCGTCATGAAGATGCCATGTGCAAGCATCACATGGGACTCACTCCCTGTACTTGTCTTAAATTTGCCCAAAGCTGACACATATTGAGAATTATAGAGGATGTTCTCAACAGAGGTCATTCAGTCAGTGAAGGTCAAGGGTAATATTAGTTGAAGAGGCCATAAGTCACTGCTGACATACAGTCTAATCTGTATCTGAGATGTCATGAGATCCACAATCCTTAGATTTTTTTAACAACTGAGGAAGTGTTTGGTTCTGTTTGCAAAGATCAAAGAGTGCACTATGGCTTCTACATAAAAAGTTTGTCTTTTATACAAGACACCACATAATAGGTTACTAACCTGTTAAAATATACTGTAAAAAGAGAAAACATTTTTTTATGTGGGTCTAATTGAAAAAAATCATGGTTAAACCTGTTTTGTTCAGTTTGTATATAAGTAAATAACACTCTTCGTAAAGGGCGTTACTCTAAATGTTCAGATGTTTTGAAGAGAATATACCCGTCTTTGGTTTTTTTGAATTATAACTAAACAGTAAGTAAAAGTGAAAATAAAGTATAACTAAAAGGTGAATAATAAGTAAACTAAGAATAATGTTTTTAGTTTTATCTTAAGTGGAAATTTTACTACATATGATACTTATTTTCCTGGGACATAAGCTGAAATGTTATCTATGATTAACATATGATTATTTAATGTACATTGAAATGCTTACAAATGTCAGTAAACTTGATGATGATCTTCATTTGTTGGTCTTTGTTTTTTTGTGTAGACCTCTATTTACACATCTTAACAAATAATCTATTAATTATTTGTTCATGTTTTTGCAGTACTCAATCTAAAGTAGAAACTATTCATCATTTGCAAATGTTTATAAACGTTTACTAATCATTAATACTTTTATGAGCTGTCATCTCCATAGCAAAAACTGAATTTATCCTATTCACACATCTTTGCTAATCATTTATTAATAATTTGTTCGTGTTTTTGCAGTAGCCAAGCTAAAGTGGAAAATATTCATCATTTGTAATAGTAGTAGTAATTAGTAATAGATTGTAATTTTGGTGCAAAAATGTTTTTATTGCCTCTATACTCACATTAGTATACTACCCTTTAGTATATCATTAAACAGGATATTCCTTGGATCAAAAATAAACGGGGGAAAACAAATCATTAAAAAAAAAATACATGTTCATTTATCAAAACAATATAAAATAAATATATATTTTTTATATTACTGACCATTGTCAGTCCTGTGTCTTGATCCCCCCCAATTGACACTGTTGACCCCTTATAACCAGTGCATTAACACAAGCTTTTAATCATTGTATAACATCTGTTAAAATCATTTGTAGATTTTCAATAAGTGCTTGATCATATGGAATTGAACGTTTGATGACATTTGTAAACATTTTAACTTACATGAAATAATGATTTTTTTTAAACAGTATCTAATGTTTAATAAGTTTATAAGCAAACATTAACAAGCACATTATCTCACGTTTCTAACTCTTTGAATATATATTAACTAATGATCCATTAAGCATTATGTAATATTTGTTTATGATTTATTAATGAAAGTTATTATAAAGTGTTCAATCAATCAAAATATAATGACATTAGATCAGCGTGACATGGCTGACAACTTGTCAGCTTAAATCTGTTACTGTAAAAGATGCAAAAGGCGAATATTTGTGGAGGTGTTTAATACAATGTTCTAACATTAATTGCCATGTTGTTGTTGAGCAAAATAAACATTTCCTCCATTTGTAATGATGCTTTAGGAAATTATTCTATATGGTATAATACATCTTATATAGAGCTTATATAGAGATTTACAGTCAGATGTAGTACCCATCTCTGCCAAAGGTTGTGGCTCTGCTCCTGTGGGCTTCATTGACATTTTTGCTTTGTAATTTAGTTTCAAGAATGTCAAGACTACTTTGCGCTCTCTCATTCAACACCTCACACAACAAGATATGACACAGTAACTGTATTCTAATACTGTGTGAAGGCCTACTGTGACATTTTGGTTGCAATAAACAGCTGCAATAAACCGCTCTAATATCTGTAAAATAAGCAAAATCAGCTTCCAAGCAAGCAGCCATAGTAAAACAGGGAGAAATATGTCTGTCCATAATTGGGGAAATTTGCTACTGGCAATATATCACATTTCAAGGAATTTAAACAAACAATAGTTTTTATTAGATTTATTGGGTCTTAGGTCAAACATTTCCCACAGTTTCGGCATTGTCTGCAGAACAGAATGGTGTATCATAATTTAAATTACCTATATTGTGAAAATTGTTATATTTTTTATGTCCTTAGACAAAAGTCTAGCCTGCAGAGGTTATCTTAAAGATGCAATTGGGATCTGCAAGGGAACAGTATAAACTAAAAGTCTATATACAAAACAAGAGCAGAGACTTTGTTACAGTGAGCTTGATTTCTTGAAAGCGAGCTTAAAGAGTGGCTTTTGAAACACTGGATTCAGCACTCAGTACTAAGCACACCAGACAGAGCAGTTCAAGCACTTCTAAACAAATGCAAGTTTTAATGTAGACTACATAGATCTAAATTCATAAATATATTTATTATTAGGTATTAGTATGATAGAATTAGTAGTTCTGCAGTTCAAAGTTATAGAAGTCATGGAGGTACTTGGAAGTTATGGTGTAGTTTTCCAGTAACAACCTACTTTTTCCAGTAACTAGTCTGACAGAACACTTCATCACTGGTCTTTATGTCACATCCCAGTATACAGTACAGCACCAACATCTTTACAGTCAGGCAAACTGAGGTAATAATGTGTCAGCTCTCTCTCTCATATGAAGGCTTTGGAAGTCTGATTTATTTTAGTAAATCCGAAAGGAAAGGAAAGCAAAGCAAAGCACCATCTCCCATCATTGAGACAGAGCTGATTGAAAGATGCCAGCTTTGAGAGGCTCCAGGGATACCTGCGGAAGCACCAGTGGGCGGTACAAAAGCCCTTGTTAAAATAAGCTTCCTGTCAAGAAAATAAAGACCTCCTAAGCCCTCCTGTGCATTTATATAAGGCTTTAGGATATAGAGTGATGTAGGCCTATTACATCACAAAAACACCTCCATCTTCTATCCATCACTGACTGGCTTGTTGGATGGACAGTTATCAAGAATATGGAAATAAACTTCATTAGGTCATGATAGGTTCTGAGCATTTATAAAGGTTTAATTGCCTGTTTAATGTACAGCCCCTCTGTCAAAATGCTGTATGTTTCTATATTTATGCATCATGTATAGCAAAATATCCATTGATGAAATGAAAATGCTTTCTGTTGATTCTCCACTGGTGCTGTAATTATAACACGATTGCAGTTACATAAACTGATGAGGTCTGTGGATTGCATTATGACACTGACTGCACAGATCTGTCAAGATGGCGAGACCTTTGGACACAGCAGCCCAGCGCTCCATAAACAGTTGCACATTGTACTTTTTGTGTATTGTGTTTTTGGTTGTAAGTAATGTGACAAACAGTGTGTGAGTGTTACATACAGACGAGAAGGACTAATAAACATTGGAAGGAGTTGCAGCATACTGTTCCCAACTGTTCCCAAAACAACGTCATCGAGTTCAACAGTATCCCCGTTGAGCTAGCCAGACCATTGGCCTCTCCATGGATCACCTTAGCAAACCGCAAGAAGATGCAGACGGTGTTGTGAGAGAAAGAAGAAATGTGAATGACAGGCCGGAGCAAGTGCTAGGCTACAGAATACTCCGTGCAGACCGGCTCTTTCCAGCATTTTCCTCGCCAATGCCTGGGCAGTAACCAACAAAGTGAAGTATGGTGGTGGCTTAACACACAAACGACCCTAAGGGATTGTTATGCTCTGATTTTCATGGAGAAGTGGCTGTGTTAACAAATCCCAGACAGGGCTGTGGAACTAGATAGCCGGACACTATACAGAGCAGACCTCACTCTAGACTCTGGTAAGAGAAAGGGAGGGGGACATTGTTTACATTAACAATGATTGGTGTACCAACCATACTGCACTTGAGACCTACTGCTCACCAGACCTGGAATATCTTATGTTGAAATGTAGACCATTTTATCTACCATGAGAGTTCTCTGTTGCCATCATTGTGGCCATTTATATTCCACCAAAAGCTAATGCTAAGCTAGCACTAGCACAGCTACATTCAACCATCGGCGAACAGCAGAATGCTCACCCAGACGGAGCCTTCATAATTGCAGGAGATTTTAATCATGCTGATCTTCGAACGGTGCATCATAAATTCTATTGTCATGTGCAGTGATGAACCAGAGGCTATACTATTTTAGACCACATGTACAGAAATATTGAGGACTCACATAGAGCTTCCCCCAACACCCCTCTTGGTCAGTCTGATCACCTCTCACTGTTTATGACACCAGCATTCAGACCCCTCATCAGCAGATCAAAAGCCACCATTCAAACTTTTAAGATTTGGCCAGAAGGTGCCATGGCACATATCCAGGACTGTTTTAGCCATACAAACTGGGAGCTGTTTGCAGAGGCAGCAACCAATGGAACAGTACCAGACCTAGAGGAACACACAGTCACTGTTCTCTTCTACATTACTAGCTGCGTAGGAAAAGTTACAGCAGACAAATCGATAAAGAGGTATGACAAATCAAAAACAGTGGATGAACAAAGTGGTAAAATACCTTCTAAGAGCATGCAATGATGCCTTCAAATCCAGAGACCCTATAATATCTAATGTCGCCAGGCACAACCTCAAGAAGGGCATTAAAAAGACCAAAGAAAAACAGACAATGTTCCAAGGACCACTTCAACAGCTCTGACACCAGGAGTCAAGGCAAGGAATCAAAGCTCTCACAGAATAAATAAGTTCACCTTCCCTTTCCTCACTGTGATGTCTCACTATCTAACATGCTTAATAACTTCTTTGCTCGGTTTGAGAACAGCAGCCACAGAGGAGGACCAGCATCTGACACTGAACATATTTAATGTACGACATACAGTATGTTGCGGACAGTAAATCCACACAAGGCTGCGGGCCCGGACGGTGTCCCAGGACGGGTACTCAGGGACTGTGCTGAAGGACTTGCTGGAGTTTTCACTGACATTTTCAATTGACCACAATTGGCATCAGGTAAAATGTATCTAAAATAAGCCATCATTGTGCCAGTGCCGAAGAAAACAAGCATCACTTCTATGAATGACTATCCACCAGTGGCCCTGACGCCAATCGTAATGAAGTGTTTTGAGAGGCTTGTTCTCTTGCACATTAAAAACTCTATACCGGCCTCACTTGATCTGTATCAGTTTGCATACAGAGCAAACAGGTCCACAGAGGATGCCATCTCCCTGGCTCTCTACACTGCTTTGAACCACCTGGAGAGACAGAACACGTATATAAGAATGCTGTTTGTGTACTATAGCTCTGCATTCAATACTGTCATCCCCTGCAAACTAACCACAAAACTTCACCAGTTGGGCCTGGTACACCACAGATGTGTGTGTTCAGTTCCATCCTGTACTCTCTCCACTCACAATTGTGTTCCTGCATTTGACACCAATACCATAGTGAAGTTTGCAGACGACAGAACTATAGTGGGGACAATGACGAATCAGCCTACAGAGCAGAGGTACAGAACCTGGCGGACTGGTGTTTGGAGAACAACCTATCTCTGAACACTGCAGACCAAGGAGATCATTATCTACTTCAGGAGATCCCAGGATGGGAATTATGCTCCGGTCTTCATCAGAGGAGAGAAGGTGGAGAGGGTTCCCAGCATCTGTTTCCTAGGAGTTCACATTACAGAAGACCTTACTTGGACAACAAACAGCACTGCACGAGTAAAAAAGGCACAACAGTGGTCGTTTTTCCTGAGGACACTGAAAAATGCCGGACAGTCACAAGAACTGCTGGCAACCTTTTACTGCTGCTCTATAGAGAGAATCATAATATACTGCATCTCAACTTGGTTTCTCAGTTTCCCTGCAACGGACAGAAGGGCACTTCAACATGTCATCTCCAGTGCTCAGATCATCAGAGACTCAACTCCCAGTTGTAAGACCCGAAATTATAACTCTCACAAAACAGATGTCAAGCAACAAAACAATAAATTTACTAATCTGAAGAGAAGATCTCAAAGAAAACAATTTGCTCAACTTCACCCCTTCAATTAATTAGACCCTCTCCCTCCCTCCTGGCCATATGGCCCTGGGCACTAAAAGTTGACTTAGAAGTGTTAAGAGTTACTATACTGTACTTACATATTGTGGTTATTATATCTTCAGAATCTATGATTTTAAATCCTTTCATGTTTAGTATCATTGTAAAGGTCTCTGCGCAATTGGTAAAATGGTCTCAATTTCACAGCAGTCACTTATATTATGAGAAAGATTTAAATTTTTAGAAGAATTCTGTCCTGCTGCTGAGGGGTGGGTCTCCCTCTCGGTCTGTGAGAATGTTTTCCTATCTATTTGAAGATTTGTTTGTTCTGGTCTGGGTATATAAGCGAATTAGCAAAACACTACTTTGGTATTTTTGGGGGATTCTGTAACCAGAAAACCCCCACACTGTGTGTGTGACTATCTGGAGCTTTGCAGTAGAACTCTCACATGCTGTTGTTGGTCTTTCTGCTGTCAGGTATGCATTTCTTTTTATTATTATTATTATTATTTTTTTTTTTTTCAAATGTATAATTGTGTTAACCACGTTGTGCTCATATAACACACTTTATAGTTGTTTGTGCTACTGCATGTGCACATAGACTAGTTAAGTTTATTCTTTAAAACATACAATTGCTTTGCTGTAAGTTTTGTATGAAATACTAAAAGGTTGTAGATGCTTTGCATTCTAGACCATGTGTCTTGTATCATATACTAAATTGGTTCAGGAATTCAAACAAAACCTAACATTTTCGTATACTTTAAAAATGATCTAAAATATATAATGGGCATTTGTGAAAAAATATTTGCCTGTGTAGTTACCAATTCTCAAATCTATGAAACAGCATTCATAAAGTACATAACTGGACTAGACGCAGCCAAGCCTAATTACTGCCAGCTCTGTTAAATTAAATCAAATCTTAAATATAACTTTTTCACTGGCATGTACTTGGTTAAAATGTCTTACACATTAACACACTATGCCAAAGGTGAAAGAAATCACAGAAATTGTGAGGAAGAAGGTGATTGACATCAGTTTGGGAAAGATTACAAAGGAATTTCAAGGCTCTTGGACTCCATAAAACCACAGTGAGTGCATTATCTCCAAATGGGGGATAAAAAAATCAACACAGTAGCAAACCTTTCCAGAGGTTCATTGTGATAATCCTGATAATTCATTGTACCTTCCAAAATTCCTCCAAGAGCACAGCGACAACTCTTGCATCAATAAAGGTCACTGTTCATGACCCTACTGTCCAAAAAACACTGGCCAAAAATGGCATCCATGGAAGAGCGGTGAGATTAAAATCATTGCTAACCCAGAAGAATATTAAGGCTTGTCTGAATTTTGCCGAAACATGATGATGACCCTCAATTCTTCCCTCTACCAGAAAATCCCAAAGGAGAATGTACATCATTCATGTCATCAGTCTGTAAATTGAATTTCAAGTGCAGCTGGATTATGCAGCAAGACAGTGATCCAAAGAATAGGAGTAAGTTCACAACTGAATGGCTAAAAAAAAAAAAAATTATAATAAAAAATTAAATAAATAAATAAAAAATAAAGTTTTTGGAGTGACCTAGTCAATAGACCTAAATCCTGACTTCAGCCCAATTGAGATGCTGTGGCAGTACCATAAACGAGCAGTTCATATTCAAAAACCTTCCAGTATGGCTGACCTAAAGCAGCTCTGTAAAGAAGATTGGGCCATAATTCCACCACAGCATTGTGAAAGACTGATACTGGTATCGGTATCGGGCCCGATACTGAGCTCCTGTACTCGTACTCGTTAAAATGCCCCGATACCAAACACCGATACCACACAGCATGTGATAAGCGCCATATTCAGACAAAGAAACACCAACAACAGAACAACAGACAGCAGAATGGAGTTAAGGATGTCTACTACAAAGTATATGTATGCAATGAATATAACATTCAGTAGTAACGCCTGTATAGCTGATGTGCGCGAGCTGATAAACAAAGCACGCTGAGTAGATTGAGCGTGCAGCTGCGCAGATGCAGAAGCTTGTCGAGTGAATATACCTTTCTCACAGACATCACTGGAAAGTTTGTATTTCGGTCAGATATGTAAAAAACAAGTAAGTAAAACAATGCACAAATTACTTAACGGTAGGGAGGGAGAGAGAGAGAGAGAGAGAGAGAGAGAGCGAAAGCGCGCGCACTTCTATTGTGTGATCTTTGATGTTCACTCACTTAGCACACGCATCATTTGGATTAAAACTAAATTGTAAAAATAAGACTATTTATAGGGGCATTCACTATAAACATCATTTATTTTCAACCTTAGGCATACACGACTTTCTGGCGAAAGTGAATCTAGCAGC